>NC_028648.1:55801426-55944387 GCF_001406875.1 Solanum pennellii | reverse complement strand
ATATATATATATATATATATATATATCCACAATGGAATTGAGCAATATTAGCTCAAACTTTGACCTCTACCAAGGGTACTAATCAACGACATTCCTCTTCTTGGACAACTGCTTTGCATAGGCAACATAAAACTCATGAACCTATTCGAAGACATAAGGGGTGGAGCTCTAGTGAATGACTCAAACCCATGAAATCTGATCGTGTCCCATATTCCTGCGTAGTCACTTATGACTCCATACATTCGAAACCACCTCTAGTCAAGTATCATATGCTCCCCCGTTACTTTTATCCTTTTGATGTCCCTTGAAGCTATTTCTAAGAGAACCCTAGAAGCAAGTGTTTTCATTTGTGGTTGGGTCATGAGGTAACTTGGAGAGGATATTGCTTTTTTTCTCTCAACAACCTGCGTATGTGGTTCACTCAAAGGCATAAAGACACGTGGAGTGGTGTGCTGCTACTCAAAGGGGTTATTTTTCACTATCCTTATTTTAGAGGAGGTAGAGTAGGACTGAAGTTGGAGTCAAATTCAGATAACACATCCATTTTACTCTTGGCTATTTCATTTTACAAAGATCGTGTTAATATTAGTTGAAAGAACTCCCAAAAAATCATAGTTAGAACAATGTCCTGAGGTTTGCCTAATAGAAAGAAGATTTTCTAATAGGCTAGGTTAACTTAGACAACCTCGCCAAAGTTGACAAAAGACCAAATAAAATTTGACTCAAGCACGAAGGGTAGGGTTATCTAACACTCGATGCTACGCTGAGTTGGTTTTTGTAAACTAAGACGAGCCCACTAAATATGAAAATACAAAACAGATAATGGTCAGGTTGAAAGAGTAAGGTCAGTTCCAACTCAACGATCCACCAAGATAGTTTGGTGAGCGAAGACAAACCCGCCAAATGTGACAACACTCAGGTCACAAATTTGAAATAAAAAGCGATTGGGTCTTACCCAGTGATTCATCTAATTACCGAGCTAAGACAGGGTCACCAAACAGGTAATTTCAGCCCAAAATCAATTTTTATAATTTTACATCAAAATGTAACACTTCTTAACACCCAAAGCAGTTTAACAAACCAACCATATGCGAATTTACCCCTATATACTCAAATTTCCCCAAGTTCTAACAAATAATTAACACATTGAAAATTTTCTCCTAAGAAAGATGTCACCCTATCAAACATTTGGAAAATACAAGAAAAATAAACAACACTGGGCTACTCAAACTTCACACAAATACCTCTCTCACAAAATTTATACTATTTAATATTAGAATTTTAACTTTTAACCTTCATATTCAAATTTAAGTAATTTATGGCACAAAATAACCTATTCTAATTATGGGAACTATGCATTCGTCATAAATTAATCGACCCACATGAATTACACAACAAAAATATCAAATATAACAACTCGCCCAATATATATGCAGCAAATTTAAGAAAAAATACTAAAATAACTTTGGGAATTAACTTTAGACAAGTACATATCTAAAGTAAAGAGGGGGAAGGGTTTGGATCAAGAATCCCGAACACTCAAGCACTCTACCCAAAAAATCAAAGAAAAGAGTGTAAAATTTATTATTTAAGATAATATTTAAGATATAAGGAAGTCAAATGTACCAAAAAGATCAAAGAATAGCCTTTTAAAAAAAAAGATAGGTTTTTTTTCTAATAAAGTCATTCGCTGGTCTGAAACTAACGCCACTAATTATCTTTGATGAATTTACGAAGAAGATTAAGCTCACCGGTGATTCCTTTATAAATACCAAACCTGATGTTCTACTTGGCTAACCCGATTTAGCTTTCCTAATGTTATTTTGGGAATCTCCTAATCGGTTCCTTTATGCCAAATGTTGACAATGTCATTTTTCAAAAAAAAAAAAAATGGACAAAAAGGAGAATATTAAAATTTCTAATAACAGCTCTCAATTTTAAAGAGCTAGAAAGACTAAGAATTGGAAATAGTCATTTTAGAAAATAATGAAAATTCAGGAAACTATTAATGATATGGTATGTTTGAGTGTTTGATCAACTTAAAACGACCATATCTCCTAGATCTTGACGACTTAGGTGTGCTTCAAGATATCGTAGGAACGATCTTGCAATTATATTTCCAAATCTGACGAATTTGTGTGATCAAATTTATATGAGTTAGATATTCCCATTTGAAGTTGGATTGTTTAAATAAAGAGAGTCTAAACCAAAATTTAGAAGGGTATTTTAGTCTTTTCCTACACAATTATTTTAGATATTTGTTAGGAGTTTATTTGGGTCTAATAAGAATTAGATCAGTTTATCCAATTGAAAATTCACTATAAGGAATGAGAAAAAAGAAAAAAGAAAAAAGTAGAAGAATGTTCAAGATTCATCAACGAATGGTATGTAGATTTCGCCAAGGGTTAATCCCTACGAGGTATGTGAGATCATATAGTGTTGGTTTAGTTCACCCATTTGCCAATAATGATTCAATTTAGCGAGTTGTATAGTTTTGAAACCAAATCCTATGAGTTCTTGATATTAATTCATTTGAAATCTTGTGAGTTCTTGTTGTTGAGGTTCTTGAGGTTTATTTATGCATTTAGGTGTGAATTTTGAGTTGAATCCTGTATATATTTAGGGTAAAGTCAATTCTACATTTAAGGGGAAGAATTAAGTTTAATAGGGGGTTTATAGTGGAGAAATAAAGAAGAATATTTGGGAAGAATTAAGCTTAATAGAAGGTTTAAAGTTGAAAAATAATGAAGAATATTAATCCTTCATACTTGTAAATTCTCAAAATATCATTACTTAAAGACATAAATAGGTACTAAGGACGTTATTTGTTGAACTAAAAAGGCCTCAAATGAGAAAAATTCCACTCATCAACATCCTACCCCCAACTTAAACTTTTACTTGTCCTTAAGTAAATAAAATACAAAATTAGTTTAACAAGGGATTCTACAATATTTCTCAATGCGAGTTAACATGCATGTACAATCACAAGATTACAAACAAGTACATTTAATATCTCCATCACTCTCAATAAGCTTCAACTGATGACTAGTCAGTATCAACGTAAGCTTGAGTGCACCAAATCTCCTTTATAATTTAAAATCAGGTTTTAACAAAAGCATGCAAATGCCCTCACAAAAAAAAAATCTCATTCTCTAAAAAAAATAAAATCGATAAAAGAACTTTTGAATCAATAGAACTTTCATTCTTTGAAAGAGAAATACACACAAGCTTCATGCCATATGTTTGTCCATATTTCAAACTATCACCAAACCCAATTTTAGCAAGATACTGAGGGTAACGGGAAGGAGGGTAAATGTATTGTTAATTTGGTTCAAGGACTTCACCTTGTAAAAGTATTGTTTTACTCATTTCAACATCTTCTCAAGTTTCATTCATTCTTTTATCTTGTAGACTTAATCCTCAATTTTTCATTCTCATGATCAAAAACACCTTTTATTTCAGCAAAAACATTTTTCATGTTTTTTCTCATCTTTCTTTTATAAGGAGGGGTTCCTTTTTTTAAAAAAACAAATTTCAAGGTTGAGTCTCACTTTTATTTCTTCCTTTTTACTTGGTTTTCATTCCATTTCCTTTCAACACCCCAACTCAGGCATATGCCTAAGTTGGTTTTTCAAACAAACAAATGAGAAATTAGGGACATATTTTTCTCAAGAGGTTTTAATGGGGTCAAAAACAAATGATTTAGGCTCAAATGGTGCCAAGTTGGTTGCACACCCTCTCAAGGTAGTCACAAAAGGTATGTAGATTTATGTACCCGCTAAAAATTTGTGCCCATGATCATTTTTTACATTCATCAATGCTAAACAATTAGACTAAGATGACAAATTATAGGAATCAACAAGCATTCTTTCAAGTAGGAACCTACCACACATGACACTTTAAATACAATCATATCACACAGATGTACAACATTAAGAAGCTTGTGTCGGATGTTGATTGCAAGACTAGCATCTATACACAATTAGTCAACATATGATTTTGAACGATCATTCAAATGTAAAGTAAAACGAATTTCTTCTTGCAACATCAAGACAAAACACATCTCTCATCAAGAGCACTATCCAAGACATTGATAATTGACCCAAATTAATCCTTGAATAACAATAATGACCTCAATAGCAACAACAATCATTTCAAAATTTATGGATAGGGTAATCAATAGAGACACAAAATAAAATTAAAAAAACAACCAAATACAATTAAATGAAAACATCAAAATCTCAATTTCTAGCTGAATAAAAAATACAATTTAAGAAACGGGAATGTAGGCATATGTGGCCTCACCCCAGCAAAAATATGTACTTGTGACCTTAATGCAATAAAAAAGTAAGTGGTAGAGAAAATAATAAATTCCCTCCCCCGACATATTATGCATGGGAAGAACTCTGATCACGTGTTTCAGATGGAAATAAAACCATCATAGGGGTCTGTACCTGGATCATCTCAAGTGGGAGGCAATAATGTATCATTAATCGGGGCATTAGTGCCCGACACATTAAGAGGACGAATAGTATAATTTGACACAAAGACTCTACTTGTGCAAATCTTAGAGGTCTCTAGATGAGATCTCTCCAAAGTCATGTGAACAATCTAAACCTACAAACCATGAAGCTCTAGTAAGTCATACACACTAATACGCTCATTGTCCCTTGTGAAGTCCTCCTCATCATTCTTAATAGTGGAACCAACATCAGCCTTATCTTCAACCTACTAAAACTAATTACCCGCCTAACCCAGAAAGGTCTATTTGCTATCGGCACAGTCAAAGGCACATTTGAAGGCATTTTTAGAAAGTGGACCTCACCCCATAGCATCAAAATATTAGTGGACCTCACCTGGTTTATATGAACCCTAAGCGTAACTAAGTCATTCCACAACTAAGGTAATCCGATAGTGATGCCCTCATATCTCTCTATAAACTCAACTCTAGCTGTGAGGTTATTATTTTCTCTCCATATGAAAGTTAAAGTAGACTTATGCTATCAAATATTACCTTTCAAAAAAGTAAAACGGCCTCAATCATTGCGGTAATGATATCTGTCATCTCGCTGTGAATTCTAGATGCCTTAAGATCCGATGAAGGGGGTAAGTTTAGCCATCTCATAAATCAATGCATATGTTAACTCAGGTCGGGATGAGGGGGGAGGTTCAATAAAAAAGGAGGGTGCAAAAGGTATGGAAGGAATATATGAGGGTGTAGAGAACTTGAAGGCTCTTCAAAAAGAGTGGGTCAAGTAGTCTTTGACTCTAGAGTAGAGGGATCCACTAGTGGTGTAGTTTCAGGTTGTGGTCAATTTTTTATGGCTGCATCATCCCTGAGATAGTCAAACTATATCAAACGAATATTAGTAGATGAGGCACGCATAATTCTTACATTTAATCTCTCTCGAAATGATACTCTGGCTGCCTCACACAATAACCTAGTCAAAACAAGAAAAGGTATGGAAGCCTGGTCTTGGTTGGCTCTCATAAGCATCTTCTCCTCAAAAATGGCACCAATATGAATCTCCTTCCGATCAATGATGGTCCCGACTAAGACAGCCTTTGGGATCCAGAGGATCGACTAATTATGAAACATAATAAGATTGCTACTAATAAACCCCAACCTAAACGAGCATTAGTCTTGTATCACTTTTCTACCATCCACCGAGGAGTAATATTGGACAAAAGAGGTGTCAACCATCCCTTCAAGGCATCCAAGTTGTACTTCATATGCAACTTATTGTAACACTCCAGAAATTCCATGAATTAGTCTACAGATTAATCCATCAAATAATGTTTAAAATTATATTTCCGGACCAATATTAATGTAATAAAATCATTTGGAAAAGGTTAGTGCCAAAACGACTAAGAAAGACCTTGACGTTAGGAAAATAGCTAATTTGAACTAGTTGACGTCCCTATGTTTGGTGAAGGTTTTGAGGTGTCAAATGAAGTCCAAAACTTGTAAAGTGACTTGTATATGTATTATGTTGTACAAAGGGTACAAACTTACAGTAAAGACAGCCCAAAGACCACCCTAAGGGTCCTTGGGGAGGACCCCAACATGGGTAGGCAGGCTGCCAAAGCAGCCTGCGAACAAGATTGGGACTTGAAGTGTGCGACACGAGCTGGACACGAGGTGTTCTGCCTCAAGATTTGAGAGCCAGACTCGCGACGTGAAGCTGACACACACCTCACTACCTAAACTAAAAATTTAATAAAAATGACGGGATTTGGTCTCGCAACGTGCATCTACTTCCTAGAATCGTTAAAGTCATATTTTTGGTAATTTAACTTCTTAAAAATTATCATTTAAATGGATGGTATTTTGGATAATTAATAAGACGACTAAATACTGATATTAGGTCAGTTTTAGACCACTCTTACACGTCCCAAATCAGATCAAACGAAATTTCTTTCATCTCTCTCAAGAAAACTCTCTTTTCCAAACTCCATTGAAGAAGAAGAAGAGCTTAAGGAAGAAGACGAAGACCTCAAGCTTTTCATCAAATTTTTGTTGATTCTTCATATATAAGGTATGGGTTTTTAACTATTTGGATTCCTTTCCCCAAGAGTTCCTTTCAAGATTAGTTTTCAAGAACTTCAAACACTAGGGTTTTACTATACAAAATGGGTTTTTCTTCCTAACCCTCGGTTTATGATTTTCAATAAAAAGTAATTGTTTTCTATGGTCTATTTCACACGCATTTATGAGTATGTGGTTAGTTACGATTGAATTTTGTGCGAAGAATGTCCTTATCTAACTGATGGTTTCATATGATTGTTTCTGCTACTTGATAATATGAAAACATAGGGATTGGAACTAAGACTAGAATGAACTCTTAAATGACCCTTTCCCTTATCCTACATTATGCATTGATCTTGTTCATGATTTGATGAGTTTTCCTTGATTATGCTATTTATTTTTTCACTATGTCATGATTAAGTATGTTGTAAGTTGAACATAAGTTCTTCCATAAGGTTCTTGGAAGCAAGAAGTAAGTTTTCTAGAGTTGTGATTACTCTACCATGTTTATGTTAGCCTATATATCATGATGATATGTTGTGAAAGTATATATGATATTGCTATGTGGAAATGTTGGGCTATGAACATGTTATTTGTGAGATCATGAAAAGAACACGATAAATGCAAGTTACGATATTCTCTTGTATGCTTTACACAAGATGGCTATGTTATATTAATCTCACATATGAAGGGTTATGATGGAAGGAAATTATCATCTTATCATAAAAAGCTCATGATCATGTTTATACAAGGAGTTAATCTCCTATGACCTATGATAAGTTAATGATAAAATAAAACTTAAAGATTATTCAAGAAAGGGACTTAAGCTAATCACCTATGAACTAGATATGAGAGGTGTCCCTCCCTAATTGAAAGGTAGTTTTTGAATGACTTGCACGATATTGAGGCTGCCATGTAATGTGGAACTATAGGTCCCTAATACATCTCCTAGTTCTTGAACTATGTTGCCACAATAGGATACTAGCCAGTGGATCCACCTAGATAGCTATGTCATGTTAGTTTCCACTTTGGCCGGTAGACCACCTTATTTCGATGTGGGGTTTTATGACACCAGATTCCATGTTTAGATCACATGGTCTATGTCGTTTAAGGAGAATATGTCCTCATCTATAATGAAAGACAAGTCAATGGACGTCGACTAGGGTGACTTGAGGAGTCTACTTAGTATTGGTAGGGGAATGGGACTGTAGCTAGACATTGCACAAGTTGACTCTAAGGGAAGTCCTAGGAGATTGTTCTTAAGTAATATGAAAGATATATGTTTATGATTCATGATGTTACTCATATATGATGTTGGTCTTTATGATGAATACATTATTGGGTTATACTGTTAAATGAAGTGATGACTACTTATGTTACAAGTTATATGAACCAAAGCTTTACTCATGGTCTCCTATCTTATCTACTTGGTTGTGTGGGTTATTGGGCTTCACATGACAATTGCACTTGTAGGTTGGGGATGGGATCATTTGTAAGTGATTTGTATGCTATGTGATCTATTGAATATGAAAAGTTAACATGACTATATAATAATATGTTTTCGATTATGATCATGTTTGAAGTTGATGGAATCCTTAACTTGTATATGTGATAAGGTATGTGCATTGAAGACTTTCACATGACTTAGCACGTTTTCTAAAGGAATGATAAATGATCCTTTTTCATGGATGTAGTTATGTGTTATGTGCATATACCCATACTTAGTACATGTGGCGTACTAACCCCATTACTTTATATTACTACAACTGTAGGTTCCGTCCATTGAAGTTAAGGAGTTCGATTTGAAGAAGCTTGGAACTCTTTATCTAATATTGGTAGGTCTTCATGTTGGGGGATTCTATTTTTCATATATTAGCTTATGCATATTTTTAGTAGTTTTAAGAATATGCTATTTCGATTATGTTCTTAGATTCTTTTGTATTAAGAACTATATGGCATATTGACTATGTATTGGCTAAGTTCAGATTTGCACTCTTTAGATGGTTTTACATATGTGTGACAATTTCTAAGAATATCGTATGGTTTATGGATGATAAGTATGAAGTCCAAGTATACTCCAAGTAGAACGTAAAAGTTTGAAATTTTCCGCAATTTTTACTAATCACATGTTATGACGAATGCTAAGGGCCGGTCTCATCTTGGGTATGCTCTCCGGGTGTGACAAGCTTGGTAATAGAGCATGTGGTTAAATATCCTTAGGTCTACAAGATTTTGTTTGCTATGGGGGTGAGTACTACTAACAAGGATGAACTTGCTTCCTATCAACTCAAGGACGTGGCTCAGACATGGTATAACCAGTGAAAGGATAATCGGGCTTTAGGAGATGGTCCTGTGACTTGGGAGATCTTCAAAATGGACTTTCTTGACAGATTCTTTCCAAGGGAACAAACAGAAGCTAAGGTAAAGGAGTTTATCAACCTTCGTCAAGGAGGTGTGAGTGTTAAGGAATACTCCTTGAAGTTCATTAAGCTGTCCAAATATGCTTCTTCTTTTGTTTCAAATGCTAGGGATGAAATGATTCGTTATGTAAAGGGTGTGTCTGAAGATCTTGAAAAAGAATGTCGTGCAGCCATGCTTCATGAAAATATGGATCATTCTAGGTTGATGGTTCATGCTGAACAGGTTGATGAAAGTCGTCTAAGGAAGAAGAATAGGGAAGCTAAGAAGGCAAAGTCGTTTGAAAGTGATTCTTCTAAGAGTAGGCTTGATGTTCAAGACAAGACTAAGTTTAAGAAGAGGTTTTCAAATCATGTTCCCTATAATTTCTCGAAGAATCGCTATGATATAGGTTCTAATCCTAAACCTCAAAAGGGGAGAAATGTTGATCCACCAAAAGAGAGACCAACTAGTGGTAAGAAACATGTGGTTGAATGTCTTGTTGGGACTAATAGTTTCTATGGTTGTGGCAAGGGTGGACATATGGTGAAAGATTGTCCAAATATGAGAAACCAAGGCAAGGGGAATGGTCAAGTTCAACCAAGCGGTCCAAGTTCTGAAGCTCCAAAAAGGAATTTTTTCTATGCACTCAAGGCTAGGGGTGAACAAGAAAGCTCTCCCGACATCCTGACAGGTATGTTACATGTTTTCTCTATTAATGTTTATGCTTCGCTTGAACCAGGTGCTACTCTTTCTTTTGTTCCACCTTTGGCTGCTAAGAATTTTGATATACTTCCCCATGTTTTTATTGAACCCTTTCCGATTTGTACCCCAGTGGGTAACTTTGTAGTTGCAAAAAGAGTCTATAGGAAATGTCTTGTGATGCTGCCCAATAGAGTTACTCTTGTTGGTTTGGTAAAAACATGTTTTTATTTTAATATCATCTTGGGTATGGATTGGCTTCATAATTGTTTTACTTCCATAGTTTGTAGAACAAGGGTAGTGAAATTTCAAATCCCTAGTGAACCTATTCTAGAGTGGAAGGGGGGAAATTTTATGACAAGGGATAAAATTATTTATTGTTTAAAGGATAGTAAGATGATAGCTAGGGTTGTTTATACCATGTGGTGAGAGTTAAGGACCTAGAATGTGAAACTCCTTCTATTGAGACAGTCCCTGTAGTGAGAGAATTCCCAGAAGTTTTTCATAACGACCTTCTAGGAGTTCCTCTAGAACGAGAAATTGACTTTGGCATTGATTTGTTACCGGATACAAATTCCATTTCAATTCCTCCATATAGGATGGCTCCGAATTGAAAGAGTTGAATCTCTAACCCAAAGATTTACTACACAAGGGTTTCATTCAAAGTAGTATTTATCCATTGGTTGCTGCGATCTTGTATGTTAAGAAGAAGGATGGTCTTCTTAGAATGTGAATTGGTTATCACCAACTCAATAAGGTCTCCCTATGATTGATGATTTATATGATCAACTCCAAGGTGCTAGTTATTTTTCCAAGATTGACTTAAGGTTGGGATATCACCAAGTTATGGTGAGAGGAGAAGATATTCCTAAAAAAGCTCTTTATACTAAATATGGTCACTATGAATTCGTAATTATGTCTTTTGGGGTAACGAATGCCCCAGAGGCGTTTATGGACCTAATGAATAGAGTATTCCAAGATAACCTCAACTTATTTATGATTTTGTTCATTGATGATATTTTGATATACTTCAAGAATGAATATGAGCATGAGAGTTACTTGAGCTTGGCCTTGCAAATCCTCAAATAACACTAACTTTATGCCAAATTTAGCAAGTGTGAATTTTGGTTAAGGTCGGTTGCTTTTCTTGTCCATATTATCTCTAGTGATGGTGTAGAGTTTGATCCAACAAAGACGGATGCGGTTAGAAATTTTCCTAAACCTTTGACTCCCAAAGATATAAGGAGTTTCTTGGGTCTAGCCGACTACTATAGAAGATTTGTTGATTGATTTTTGTCCATTGCTTCTCCTTTGACAACTTGACCTGAAAGAAGGTGAAGTTTGAGTGGTCGGAAGCTTGTGAGAAAGGTTTTCAAGAGTTGAAAGGTCCGCTATGGTGTTTACCTTACCGGAGGGCAATGAAGGCTTTGTAGTGTATTTTTGTGCTTCCCGAGTGTGCTTGGAATGTTTCCTCATGCAGCATGGTAAGGTGATTGATTATGCTTCTAGGCAACTCAAAGTTCATAAGAAGAATTACCCAACTCATGACCTTGAGTTAGCCGTTGTAGTTTTTGCTTTGAAAATATGGAGACACTACTTGTATGGTATGCATGTTGATGTATTTACTGACCACAAAAGTCTTCAATATGTGTTTACACAAAAGGAGTTGAATCTTTAACAAAGAATATGGTTAGAATTGTTGAAGGATTATGATATGAGTGTTCTTTATCACCCTGGCAAAGCCAATGTGGTTGCGGAAGCTTTGAGTCGAATGACTATGGGTAGTGTGTCTCACGTGGAGCAAGAGAAGAAAGAACTTGTGAAAGATTTTCATAGGTTGGATCGCTTAGGTGTGCAGTTAGAAGATTCTCCAATTGGTATTTTCATGGTCCATCATAACGCCAATTCATAATTAGTGGTGGAGGTGAAATCTAAGCAACACCTTGATCCTTTATTGATAGAGTTGAAAGAATCGGTACTTAATAAGCTCAATGAGTCATTCTACAGGGGGGGGTGTTCTTAGGTATTAAGGGAGATTATGTGTACCCGATGTTAAGGATTTGAGAACACAGTTTCAAGAAGAAGCCCATGGTTCTCGCTATTCTATACATCCGGGTGCTACAAAAATGTATCATTGACTTAGAGAGGTCTATTGGTGGGATGGTTTAAAGAGGGACATAGCAGAGTTTTTTGCTAAGTGTCCAAACTGCCAACAACTTAAAGCTGATCATCTCAAACCAGGTGGGTTAACCCAAATCATGGATTTTCCTACATGGAAGTAGGAAGCCATCAATATGCACTTTGTTGTTGGTTGTCTCAAACCCAAAATCAAAATGATTATATATGGGTTATTGTTGATAGGTTTACAAAATCTGCCCATTTTATTCCTGTTAAGTCCACTTACACGGCTGAAGACTATGTAAGGATCTACATTAATGAGATTGTGAGTCTGCATGGGATTCCTTTGTCCATCATTTCGGATAGAGGTGCCCAATTCACTTCTCGTTTTTAGAAGTCTTTTCAAAAGTGTTTAGGCACTCAAGTGAAACTTAGTACCGCTTGTCATCCTCAGACGGATGGTCAAGCTGCACGTACCATTCAAACCCTTGAGGACATATTAAGAGTCTGTGTCATTGATTTTAAGGGAATTTGGGATGATCACTTGCCTTTGATTGAGTTTTCTTACAAAAATAGCTATCATTCGAGCATCTCCATGGCACATTTTGGATCTCTTTATTGTATAAGTTGTAGATCCCTAGTTGGTTGGTTTTAGGTTGGTGAGTCCTCACACCTTGGTCTAGAGATTATCTATGAGTCTATAGAGAAGGTTCAAATCATAAGAGATAGATTGAAGACAACCTATAGTCGGCAAAATTCCTTTGCGACAATAAAAGAAGAGATCTTGAGTTTGAAGTAGGTGACCATGTCTAGTTGAAGATTTCACCTATGAAAGGGGTGATGAGATTCAGGAAAAAGGGGAAGTTAAGTCCCCGGTATGTTGGTCCCTATGAGGTTTTATAACGAATTAGAAAGGTTGCTTATGAGTTGAAACTACATAGTGAACTAGATTAAGTTCATCCAGTGTTTCATGTGTCTATACTCAAGAAATGCATAGGTGAACCAGTGTCTATTATACCTATAGAAGGTTTAGGAGTGGATGAGAACCTCTCCTATGAAGATGTTCCTGTTGAGATCCTAGATCGCCAAGCTAAGAAGTTGAGAATAAAGGAGGTTGCCTCTGTAAAAGTTCTATGAAGGAACCATCTTGTTGAGGGTGAAACATGAGAGGCTGCAGCCGACATGAAGTCCCGCTACCCTCATCTCTTTACTCTTTAAGGTTAGACATTCATCTTAATTGAAAAACTAATGCACGATCTTGAAATTGACTTATAATCTGAATAGGGGCATGTCTGGAAAAAGTTGTACTAAATAGAGTTTTAAGAAAATGCCTTCATACTCTACTCTTGCACTTATGTGAAACATGTCTGCATATATTTTCTTGGTATTTTGTTGTTTTGTTGCCATCTTGAGAAGAATGATAGGATGGTGACTCTTTGATGCATTTTAAGCTTTTGATAAGGTTGAGAAGGAAATTCCTCACTATGTGTTATGAATATGGAACTCTTATATGTTGTGTATCATGAATTAAGTGCTATATGGAATGTTATGGTATGTGTTGTACGGAGTTGTGATATACTCCTGTGAGTTGTGACTCATTATAATTTTATGTTGTTGATTGGTTGTGCTGCTAGTATTGAGTCTATTCCTACCCTCCAAAAGATTTTAGTGTCATTCGGGGATGAATGTTCCTAAGAGGGGATAATGTAACACTCCGGAAAATGTCATGACTTAGACTAGAGCTTAATCCATCAAATAATGTTTAAAATGATGTTTGTAGACCTATATTAATGTAATAAAATCATTTGGAAAAGGTTAGAGCCCAAACGACTAAGAAAGACTTTGACGTCCGGAAACTAGCTAATTTGAACTAGTTAACGTCCCTATGTTTGGTGAAGGTTTCGAAGTGTCAAATGAAGTACAAAACATGTAAATTGACTTTGATAGGTATTATGTAGTACAAAGGGTCCAAACATCTTGTAACGACATCCAAAGGACCACCTTAACGGTCCTTCGGGAGGACCTTAACATGGGTAGGCACACTGCCAAAGCAGCCTGTGCGAACAAGATTGGGACTTGAAGTGTGCGACGTGAGACGGACACGAGGTGTTATGCCTCAAGACAAAATTTAATAAAAATGACGGGATTTTGACCCGCGCAGCTACTTCCTTAATCGTTAAAGTCATTTTTTAAGGAAGAAGACGAAGACCTCAAGCTTTTCATGAAATTTTCATGGATTCTTAATCTAAAAGGTATGAGTTTTTCACTCTTGGGATTCCTTTCTCCAAGAGGTCCTTACAAGATAAGTTTTCAAGAACTTCAAACACTAGGGTTTTTACTCTACAAAACGGGTTTTTCTTCCTAACCCTAGGTTTATGATTTTCAATTAAAAGTAATTATTTTCTATGGTCTATTTTACACGAATTGATGAGTATGTGGTTAGTTACGACTGAATTTCGTGTGAAGCATGTTCTTACCAAATTGATGGTTTCATATGATTGTTTCTACTACTTGATAATTTAAAAATGTAGGGATTGGAACTAAGACTAGAATGAACTCTTAAATTACCCTTCCCCTTATCCCACATTATGCATTGATCTTGTTCATTATTTGATGAGTTGTTCTTGATTATGCGATTGAGTATTTCACTAGGTCATGATTAAGAATGTAGTAGGTTGAATGTATGTTCTTGAATAAGGTTCTTGGAAGCAAGAGGTAAGTCTTCTAAAGTTGTGATTACTCTACCATGTTTATGTTAGCCTACAAATCATGATGATATGTGGTGAAATTATGTATGATTTTGCTATGTGTATATGCTAGGCTATGAACATGTTATCTGTGAGATCATAAAAAGAACACGATAAATGCAAGTTACGATATTCTCTTGTATGTTTTACACAAGATGGCAATGTTATTTTAATCTCACATACGGAGGGTTATGATGAAAGGAAATTCTCATCTAATCATAAAGAGCTCATGATCATGTTTATACAATGAGTTAATCTCCTATGACCTATGATAAGTTTATGATAAAAGAAAACTTAAAGGTTATTCAAGAAAGGGCCTTAAGCTAAGCACCGATGAACTAGATATGAGAGGTGTCCGTTCCCTAGTTTAAAGGTAGGTTCACAATGTCTCTCATGAGATTGAGGCTGCCATGTAATATGGAACTATGGGTATCTAATACATCTCCTAGTTCTTGAACTTTGTTGCCACCATAGAATACTAGCCAGTGGATCCACCTAGAAATCTATGTAATGTTAGGTTCTACTTTGGCCGGTAGACCACCTTCTTTCGGTATGGGGTTTTATGAAACCGGACTCCATGTTAGCTTAGATGGTCTATTTCGGTTAAGGAGAATGTTAATTAATGTAAAATTAAATAAAAGTAAATGGACGTTGGCTAGGGTGACTTGAGAAGTCTACTTAGTATAGGTAGGGGTATGGGACTCTACCTAGACATTGCACAAGTTGACTCTAAGGGAAGTCCTAGGCGATTGTTGTTATGTAATCTGATAACTTGAAAGATATATGGTTATGATACATGATGTTATTCTTATATGATTTTGGTCTTTATAATTAATATGTTATCTGGTTATATTGTTAAATGAAGTGATGACTAGTTATGTTACAGGTTATATGAATCAAGCTTTACTCATGGTCTCCAATTTTATGTACTTGGTTGTGTGGGGTTATGGGGCTTCACATGACCATTGCACTTGTAGGTTGGGAATGAGATCATTGGTAAGTGTTTTGTATGCTATGTGATGTATTGAATATGAAAAGTTAATATGACTGTATGATTATATGTTTTCGATTATGATCATGTTTTATGTTGATGATATCCTTAACTTGTAAATGTTATATTGTATGTGCATTGAAGACTTTCACATTACTTAGCACTTTTTCTAAAGAAGTGATAAATGATCTTTTTCATGAATGTACTTATGTGTTATGGGCATAACCCCATACTTAGTACATGTGTCATACTAACCCCATTACTTTTTATTACTACAGCTGTAGGTTCCGGCCATTGAAGTTAAGGAGGTCGATCTGAAGAAGCTTGGAACTTTTCTCCAAGTCTTGGTAGGTCCTCATGTTCGGGGATGCTATCTTTCATATTCTAGCTTACACAGATTTTTAGTAGTTTTAAGAATACATTTTTTCTACTATGTTCTTTTGATTCTTTTGTATTAAGGCCTATATGCAATATTGACTATGTATTGGCTAAATTAAGGTTTACAATCTTTAGATGGTTTTGTATATGTGAGACAATTTCTTAGAATATAGTATGGCTTATGGATGATAAGTATTAGTTCTAAGTATACTTCAAGTAGAATGTAAAATTTTTAAATTTTCCGCAATTTTTACTGATCACATGTTATGACGAATGCAAAAGGCTTGTCTTAGTCCTCTGAGAGGACGACGACGCTTGTCTCGTCTGGGGTATGCTCTCCATATATATATATATATATATATATCCACAATGGAATTGAGCAATAATACCTCAAACTTTGACCTCTTCCAAGGGTCGTAATCAACGACATTCCTCTTCTTGGACAACTCCTTTGCATATGCAACATAAAAGTCATGAACCTATTCCAAGACAAATGAGGTTGATCTCTAGTGAATGACTCATACCCATGAAATCTTATTGTGTCCCATATTTCTGGGTAGTCACTTTTGACTACATCCATTCGAAACCACCTCTACCAAAGTATCATATGATCCCCCGCTACTTTGATCCTTTTTCTGTCCCTTGGAGCTATTGCCAAGAGAACCTTAGAAGTAATTGTTTGCATTTGTGGTTGGGTCATGAGGTAACATGCAGAGGATTGTGCTTTTTCCTCTGAACAACCTGCATATGTGGTTCACTCACATGCATAAAGACACGTGGAGTGGCCCGCTTCTACTCAAAGGGATTATTTTTCAGTATCCCTTTTTAGAGGAGGTAGAGTAGGATTGAAGTTGGAGTCAAATTCAGATAACATATCCATTTCACTATTGGCTATTTCAGGTAAAGTAAAACATGTCAAAACAAAGATAGTGTTAATATTAGTTGAAAGAAGCCAAAAATTATTGTTAGAACAATGTCCTGAAATTTGACGAATAGAAAGGAGATTTTCTAGTAGGGTAGGTGAACTCTGATGACCTCGCCAAAGTTGATAAAACACCAAGAAAAATTTTACTCAAGCACGAAGGGTGGTGTTATCTAACACTCGATTCTACCCTGACTTCGTTTTGGTAAACTAAGAAGATCCCACTAAATATGAAATTACAAAACAGATAATGATCAAGTTGAAAGGGGGTTGTCAGTTCCAAGTCAGCGATCCACCGAGATAGTTTGGAGAGATTAGACAAACCCGCCAAATGTGGCAGCACGCAGGTCATAAATTTGAAAATAAAAGGCGATTGGGTCTTATCCAGCGATTCACCTAATACCTAGCTAAGACAAGGTCACCAAACAGGTAATTTCAGCCCTAAATCAATTTTTATAATTTCACATGAAAAATGTAACATTTCCTACCACCCAGAGCAGTTTAACAAGCAAACCATATGCAAATTTACCCCTACATACTCAGATTTCCCAAGTTCTAACTATGAATTAACACATTGATAATTTTTTCCTAAGAAATATGTCACTCTATAAAAAATTTGGGAAATACAGAAATATACACAACACTGGGCTACTAAAACTTCACCCAAATACCTCTCTCACAAAATTCATACTATTAAATATTAAAATTTCAACTTTTAACCTTCATATTCAATTTAAGTAATTTGTGGCAAAAAAACAACTATTCCATTTATGGGAACTATGAAATCGTCATAAATTTATTGAGAGACATGAATTACACTACAAAAATATCAAATATAACAACTAACCCAATCAAATTTCATCAAATTTTATAAAAAAATACTAAAAATAACTTTGAGAACCAACTTCAGAAAAGTACATATCAGCAGTAATGAGGGAGGAAGGGTTTGGGTCAAGAATACGGAACACTCAAGCACTCCACCAAGTAAATCAAAGAAAAGAGTGTAAAAAATATTATTTAAGATAATATTTAAGATATTAGGAAGTAAAATTTACCAAAAAGATGAAAGGATAGACTTTTAAAAGAAGAGATTCTAGGTCTTTTTCTAATAGAGACATTCGCCGGTCTGAAACTAACACCGCCAAACGTCTTTGATGAATTTAAGAAGGATCTTAAGATCACTAGTTATTCCTTTAAAAATAGCAAATCTAATGCTCAACTTGGCTAACCCAATTTAGTTTTCCAAATGTTATTTTGGGAATCTCCTAATTGGTCCCTTTATGCCAAAGTTGGCAGTGTCATTTTTCAGAAATTTTTTTTGGATAAAAAGTCAAATATTAAAATTTCTTATAACATATCTCCATTTGAAAGAGCTTAAAAGAATAAGAATTGGAAATATTTGCTTTAGCAAAGAATGAAAATTCGGGAAATTTTTAATGTTATGGTAAGTTTGAGTTTTTGATCAACTTAAAACGACCATATCTCTTAGATATGGACGACATAGGTGTTCTTCTATATATTGTAGGAACGATCTTAGAATTATATTTCCATATTCATCGAATTTGCGTGTTCAAGTTTGTATGAGTTAGATATTCCCATTTGAAGTTGGGTTGTTTAAATAAGGAGAATCTAAACCAAAATTCAGAAGGGTATTTTAGTCTTTTTCATACCCAATTATTTTAGATCATTCTTAGGATTTTATTTGGGTTTAATTAGAATTTCTTGTGGATTTCGCGAAGGGTTGATCCCTACGAGGTATGTCTGATCAGAAAGTTTTATAGTTTTGAAAACAAATCCTATGCGTTCTTGATGTTAATTCAATTTAAATTTTGTGAGTTCTTGTTTTTGAGGTTCTTGAGGTTGATTCATGCATTTAGGTGTGAATTTAGAGTTGAATCCTATGTATATATAGGGTAAAGTGGATTCCACGTTTTTCGGGAAGAATTAAGTTTAATAAGGGGTTTAGAATTGAAAAATAAAAAAGCATATTCGGAGTGTACCTAGGAAGGGGCTTGGGGAGCCGCCCCAGACAGAGCTCCCCAAAAAGGAACTCAAAAGCTTGGTCTCAGGGGCGCCGCGCCAGCCAGCGTGCCCAACCTAGTACTTGATATTCAAGGGCTGGTGCCCCGCGCCTCTCAAAGCGCCACTGATGCCAGTTGTCCACCTTTTCCCTCATCTTTCGGTACTAGATCCTTAGCAACACATGTATTTTCTAGTTGATTCCAACACTCTAAGGTATGTCTATACATGATGAAATCACCCCCAAAAGGATATCATGAACCTTGAATCTATACTTCAATTAAATGAAAGTTAAGCGTCAAGTCTAGAAGTTAAGAATCAAGTCAAAAGAAAGTTGTTGAATGTGATCTCTTGACGTAGGTGCCTTCCCTTGATGCATAAAAGTTGTTGAATGTTATCTCTTGAATTTGTAGGCTTAGGAATCCTATTCTTGAGTAATTAATGTATGAATGTGAAAAATTGGTAGACCTAAGCATGGTGTCCTTTCTATGAATTACTATAGAGGACATCTAAGCTATGTATTGAATTTGTTAGACCTAAGCATAGTGTCTTTCATTATTCGATATTTCTATGTGAATGTGACATCTTAAAGGGGTGGACCTAAGGGTGATAACCTTCTTCTTGTGTGAAATGATAAAATTAGACATGTTGGGCTTTAATGGTAGAAAACCTTCTCTAAGATAGTCAATGAGCTATCCTAAATGAGCCTGGATCGATTAGACCTAGAATGGTGCCCTTCTTGGTAGATATATTATGGGTCGGCTCGACCTAACGATAGTGCCCTCTCTAGTTCATACATGAGAATAAAATACTCTATGGGAACTAAGGCTAGTACCAAGTGGATATGGATAAGACGGTGTATGTTCCTTTAGAAAAGGCTAGAGTCTAATGAATGTCTTTGGATATCCACTAAACCATATGCCTACATGGGCTGCTTATAAGTTCCACCCTTGGCAAGTAGAACACCTTCCACAATGTGGGTCTTATGATACCAAATTCCATGCCTAGCTAGTATGGACTATGTCGGTTAACGCCTATTCTTATTATGTGGGGTGTGCACTCTAGTTACTTGATAGGTTCTACAATGTGTAGGTAGTAGTATGCGATGCTATCTACACATGGCACGAGTAGGCATAAAAGGTACTAAATTTAGTTCCCTAGATTTTGTCATTTGATGAAAGTGTTCTTCGTGTTCGAAGAATGTTTTCAAATTTTCTCAATTTTTAAGTATCGTATGCAATGCAGATCCATGAGGACTTTGAAATAAGTATTTTTTAGTACTAATCTAAAACAACTGAATCAGTATGATTTTAAAACATAAGAGCTATTATATTTCTAGGAGAAGTATTAGGCACCGATATGGGGAAGATTTTGTAAAACTCAAAGGCCCCATAAACCATATAGCCACCATGGTATAAAATAGTTATACATTTTAGATGAACGCTTTTAACATAAGACTAGTGGATTCATTAGGCATTTTAGGTCTCATACCTTTAGCCGAGTAGAATGCACCAGAAGCGTGTGGCAGATCGCTATATCGTACTTGTAGGTTTCAAGTGATGGTTATCGGTTAGAGAAACACCCACAGAAGTATTGTATTTTATATACATCAGTTTCATTGTATTTTTATGTACATCTCAAAATTATTCTATCCCTGTATACATTCATAACTCACAACATGTTTCTAAACAATTTTCTTTATATTGCATATGCTTTTATATTGCTTGATATTTAAAGGTTTCAGTAATAATTGAGTTGTGTTATTCATGAGTCGAGTAAATCAAAGGTAAGTGTTTCTTGAGACTATTTTTCTAGCCTTTGTTATTTAGCATTCAAACTCGTATACTCGTACATTCAATGTAATGATTCTAGTTCGCCTGTATCGTCTCATGATACAGACGCATGTAACAAGGATTAGCACTATTAACCGCCTTGTTGATCAATCCAAACACTCTGATTCAGTAGTAAGCCTCCTTTCATTTTGGAGGAAAAAGATTTACTATTTATCACTCATTTATAGAATGTTGTGAGGATTTTCCCAGCATTCATCTTAGTGTTGTAGAGACTTCATAGGCAGGTAGTAAGTCAGATAGTTAAGTGTTGAGTCTCTCTTTAATTGCATTTATGATACTCAATTGTGAGACTTAAGTGATATTTTGGCCAATACATTTATTTAAGCTCTCTCCGTGATAATGCTTATTCTGTTATATTGAGTTAAGTCTTCCACTGAGTTAAGTAAGACAAGACAAGGGTTTTCTCAATGCCAACAATGATCATTGGGTACCGGCCACGTCTAGGGTGTAGGCTCGGAGTGTGATAAACTTGGTATCAAATCTTAGACTCCAAGAGTCCTAGGGAGTTTATAAAGTCGTGTTTGTATATTCCTAGTTATCAGGGTGAAGCATTCTACATGCATGATTAAGAGGCTACAACATGTAGGAATTTCTCACTTCTTTCATATTCCTTTTCATGCGTTAGAGTTTATTTCAATAAAGTTTCTCTCTGATTCATGTTTGCACGTGTTTCAGATCATCATTACTCCATAAAGAGTAGCAAGAGGTCGTTTACGTAGAAGGAATGCTAAGGAACCAGAGGTATCTAATGCACCGAATGTGCAACCTCAAGGAGAATTCGTCAATGTTGAGTTCATTGAGTTCATACAAATGTTAAGAAAAATACTTAATAACCAAGTCGGGCAATAGAGAAAAGCTCGACAAGAATAAGCTAACAACTCGGAGATTTTTAAATTTTTGAGAATGAATCCTCCCAGTTTTACCGGTTCGAGCACTATTGCGGATTCAGAAAACTTTGTGGAAGAGTTTAAGATGGTTTTTGATGTGATGCATGTGGTTGATGCTGAAAGAGTTGAGCTAGCTGCATATCAACTTAATAATGTGGCTAGGACATGGTTCGATTAGTGGAAGAAGGGAAGAGATGAGTATAAACCACATCCAATTAGGAATGTTTTGAAGAGGCTTTCTTGGGGAGTTTCTTTCCCCGAGAATTGTAAGATGCCAATACGCTGAAGCAGGACGTCTTGAGTGTGCATGAGTACCGGTTGAAATTAACTCAACTTTCCTTCTATGCTCCTTACATGGTTAAGGACATGAAGACCATGATGAATATCATTGTTGGTGGATTGGGTCGTGCATAAAAAAAAAGGGTTCAATTGCAATGCTTATAGGCGACATGGACATATCCCGGTTGATGGTCTATGTGGAGCATGTTGAAGAAGAGAATTTGAGGGACAGATAGGAGTATACATGCAAGGGATCTAAGACAAGCAATGAGTTCGGTCAGAAGAAGGGTAATGCCAACCGATCATCCTTCCAATAGTAATAAAAGGTTCTTGCCCTCTTATCTGCTAGTGCACCTGCACCTAGGAACAAAGGTGAGTACTATGGTAAGAATTTCAGAGTTAAACCTGCATTTTCAAATGGTAGTATGGCACAAGGGGGTAGTAAGCCTCCTGCATGCGCCAAGTATGGTCGGAACAACTCTGTGTTTGTCGTGAGGTCTCCACTGTTGTTTCAAGTGCTGCCAGACCGGACATTTCATGATGGAGTGTCCAAAGAACAAGCAAGGAAGTTGTAATGGGGGCGATAGAGCCAAGCCTTCATTAGTTTCTTCACTAGACAGGGCAACACATAGGCGAGCTACTTCCGGTGCTGGTAGAGGAACAAACCACTTTTATGCTCTTAACAATCGCCAGAAGCATGAGAATTTCACCGAACGTTGTCACTGGTATGATTCAAGTCTTTGACTTTACTTTGTATGCATTGCTAGACCCAGGAGCGAGTTTATCTTTTTTAACTCCATATGTTGTTATGAACTTTGAAACTATTTCTCAGCAACTTAGTGAATCATTAAGTGTCTACACACCTATTGGGGAATCAATTCTAGCAAAAAGAGTCTATTGTGATTGTCCTGTATGTTTCAATCACAGGAGTATCATAGCTAATTTAGTTGAGTTAAACATGGTTGACTTTGGTGTCATTCCTGTTATGGACCGGTTTAATGCCTATTATGCCTCAGTTTATTATAGAAATCGAGTAGTAAATTTTCAATTTCCAAATGAGCCAGTCTTTGAGTGGAAAAGCAGTTAAGCATTGCCTAAGGGTCAATTCATTTTGTACCTTAAGTGTTAGGAACTTATTTTCTAGGGGGTGTGTCTATAACTTAGTACGATTTAATGACTCTAGTGTAGAGATACCTCCTACTTAATCAGTTCCACTAGTGAAAGGGTTTCTAGAAGTCATTCCAGATGATCTTCCAAAGTCCCTCCTAAGTGAGAGATAAACTTCGATATAGATCTTCCTCCAGGTACTTGTCCTATATCCATTTTTCCATATAGAATGGCACCAGTAGAGTTGAAAGAATTTAAAGAACAGTTGAAAGATATATTAACAATGGTTTTTTTCTAAAAAGTGTCTCACCTTGGGGCGCTCCCGTCTTATTTGTGAGAAAGAAAGATGGCTCCATTAGGACGTGTATAGATTACCCATCAATTGAAAAAGGTTACCATCAAGAATAAGTATCCTCTTTTTAGGATAGATGATCTTTTTTATTATCTTCAAAGTGCTTCTTATTTTTCCAAAATTGGCCTCAAATCAGGCTACCACCGGTTCAAAGTTAGGGAGTGATATCCTAAAGAAAAATTTTAGAACCAAATATAGATATTTTGAGTTTTTTTATCATGTCCTTTGGATTGACGCATGCGCCTGCATCATTCATAGATCTTATGAATAGAGTCTTGAAAGCGTATTTAGATATTTTTATTATCATATTCATTAATAATATACTAATCTATTCAAGGAATGAAGAAGATCATGCTAGTCAGCTCTGAATAGTCCTTTAAACTTTGAAAGATAAGGAGTTACACGCTAATTTCTCCAAATGTGAAATTTGGCTTATGTTTGTGGCATTCTTGGGCCACATATTTCCGGTGATGGAATTAGAGTTGATACCCAAAAGATAGAAGTAGTTCACAGTTGACCTAGACCCATGTCTCCAATATATATAAAGAGTTTATTACGTTTGTCTAGCTATTATAGAAGGTTTGTTGAGGGGTTCTCATCCATTTCGTCTCATTTGACGAAGTTAACTTTGAAAAAAGCTAAGCTTCAATGTCGTGAAGCTTGTGAGAAAATCTTTTATGAGTTGAAGAAAAGTTTGACTACTGCCCCATTATTGACCTTACTAGAAGGTACTCAAGGTTTTGTGGTGTACTCTGATTCATCTATTAATGGTTTGGGTAGCGTGTTAATGCAGAATGACAAGGTTATAACTTATGCCTCCGGAAAGTTTAAGGCTCACAAGAAGAATTATCCAACCCATGACTCAGAGTTAGTTGTTGAAGTATTCACCTTGAAGTTATGGAGTCACTATTTGTATGGTTTTCATGTGGATATCTTCACTGATTACAAGAGCCTACAATATGTGTTCACTCCGAGAGAGTTAAATCTCAAACAAAAGAGGTAGTTAGAATTGCTCAAAAATTATGACATGAGCATTCTTTACCACCCAGGTAAGGATAATGTTGTTTATAATTCCTTAATCAGGTTGTCTATGAGAAGTACCACCCATCTGTAAGAATAGAAGAAGGAACTGGCAAAACAACTGCAGAGATTTTAAAACCTAGGAGTCCGACTCATGGATTCCACGAAAGAAGGAATAGTTGTGACAAATGGGGCTGAGTCATCATTACTGCCAGAAGTGAAAGAAAAGCAAGGCCAAGATCCCACTTTTCTTGAATTGAAGGCAAGTGATCATAAGCAACGAGTATTAGCTTTTGAACAAAAGGGAGATGGTGTATTAAGATATCAAGGTAGATTGTGTGTATATATGATGGATAGACTTCAAGAAAGGATCATGGAGGAAGCTCATAGCTCGAGATATTCCATTCATCCAAGTTCCAAAAAGATGTACCGTGATTTGAGGGAAATATACTGGTGGAATGGTATGAATAAAGGTATTCCTGAATTTGACTCCAAGTGTCGGAATTGCTAACAAGTGAAAGTAGAACACTAATTTCCTGAAGGTTTGGCTCAGAGTATAGAACTTTCAGAATGAAAGTTGGAGATGATTAATATGGACTTCATCAAAGTGTTACCAAGGTTTTGCATGCAACATGATTCAATTTGGGTGATTGTAGATAGAATAAAAAAATCAGCCCACTTCTTTCCGGTAAAGACCACTCATTAGACAGAGGATTATGCAAAGTGATACTTCTGGAGGTGGTGATACTTTATGGAGTCCCAATTTTGATCATTTCAGATAGAGGTGCCTAATTTATTGGTTAGTTATGAAGTCTTTCCATAAAGGTTTTTGTTCAAAGATAAACTTAAGCACTCTTTTTTCATCCTCAAATGGATGGGCAAGCAGAGCATACTATCCATACTTTAAAAGACATGTTGAGGGCTTGTGTGATTGATTTTAAGGGTAATAGTGATGATCACCTACATCTTATTGAGCTTTCTACAACAACAGCTACCATTCGAGCATCCAAATGGCTACATATGAATCTCTTTATGGGAGAAGATGCAGATATACTATTAGAAGATTCAAAGTTTGTGAAGCAGGGTTAATAGGACTTGATCTAGTTCACCAATCCATGGAGAAAGTGAAGGTGATTCAAGAGAGATTTAAAATGGCACAAAGTCATCAAAAGTCCTATACAAATGTTAGGAGAAGGCCGTTGCAGTTTGAAGTGGATGATTAGGTATACCTCAAAGTTTCACCCATGAAGGGTGTTATAATGTATTTTAAGGAGAAACTTAGTCCACAGTATATTGGTCCTGATAGAATATCCATGAGAGTTGGCAATGTAACTTATTATTTGAAGCTACCCCAAGAGTTAGCAACGGCTCATTCGGTATTTCATATCTGCATGTTAATGAAGTTCATGGGTGATCCTTCATTTATCGTATCAACTGTCTTACATCGCCAAGTTTGCATGTTGAGATCAAAGGAGGTTGCATTAGTTAAGGTCCTTTGGAGGAACCAATTTGTTGAAGAAGTGACTTAGGAAGGTAAGAAGGATATCAAGAAGAGATATCCACATCTCTTTGAATCCAGAGAGAATGCAGATCAAGGTACTAATTCTCTTCATAGAACTTAGTAAACTATGAGTAAGCATGTTGTGACTTGCATGTGATTTTTGAATGTTAAACTTGGAGTTACTATTCTCAGCTTAGTTAAAGAAATCTCATTCGAGGACGAATGTTCTCAAGATGGAGATATTGTAACATCTCATAACTCGAAATAGCTAGGAATAAGCTAAGAAACTAAAAATAATCACTTGTGGAAAGAAAGGAGAAAATCTGGAAAATTTCCTAAGTTTAAGATGTGAGTTTTGGTCATTTTCAATTCTAGCTCAGGATGAGTTAGGAGTAGTTCTTGATATGGTTGGAAATCCCTTGTAAATATTTTTCCATCATCGTGAAGATTGCCCATTTTAGATATCTTATAAGGGAGATATGCCTATCAGAAGTTGGGTTGGTTTATTGAGGGAGGTCCCAATCCGGTTTAAGGAAGGACAAACTAGACTTTTCACCAATTATTTTCTTAATTCTTTTTAAGGGTTTAATTGGGGTAAAAATAAGACTTAAGTCAGTTTTGGAAAATCAAATTTTCACTTAGTGCTTGGGAGAAAAGAGAAGACAAGAAGGGGAAAAGAATAAAGATCAAGGTTTCGCCAAGAACGTCAAGAACTTCGAGTGGATTTCATCAGGGGTGAACCCTATCAAGATATGTGAGATATTTTAATTTTGTCTTACTTCACCCACACACCAACTTGTTTCAATTCAGCAAATTTTTAGTAGGTTGAATGACAAAAATTTAAGTTCTTGAAGAAGATTGTTGAGTTCTTTTTTATTAAATTGTCGGATGCCTATTGTTGTTTGATTCTTGTTTCTCTGGGTTGTTTTTGAGTTGAATCCGGTGGGTATTGATGGTACCAATGATCCCAAGTGTTTACTGAAAGAGTTAGGCAGGTTTGGAGGGTTTAGAGATGAAAAACGAGTTGAAAAATTCTTTAGACGCACATTGGCAAGGCCAGGCGTGTTGCGCCTCCATTGAACTAGAAACCAGCCTCACTCACTTGGGGCCTGCGCAGTGCACCACCAGGGCACCAGAACCAAGACATAGTAACACGAGGCTGGCGTGGCGCGCCCCGTACGCGCTTGTGTTGGTGTTTTTCACCTAGTTTTCATACTTTAGCCTAGTTAAATCCATGTAAGGTATACCAACACTCTCCAATGATTCCAAATACTCTAAATGACTTTTAATCATATAGAAGTTATCCAGAAACACAAATTTACAACCTTGAATCCATTATTTTAAATTCAAGGGAAAGTTAGATACAAGCCTAGAGAACTCCTAAAGTCCTTTCATGAAGTCTTTTGCAAATACATTAACTTGTTTTAAGACATAAAAGTTAGTTTGATTAACAACAAAAGATAAGAAAGACAAATTCATTTCAAGTTTTTATAAATCATTCAGAACGTTTTAATTTTTGTTTTAAGACTTAAGTTCGAGTTTAGTTTAGAATTAAGTGAAGTATTCCATGTGGGAACTAAGTATTCCCAGAAGAACTTTAAATGTTTCAACATTTAAAAAGAAGGGAAAACGAGACTTCCCCATATCCTTCGAGCTAATTTTTCAGTTAAAAGGAAATTTCATTCTAAATGAAGCAAGTAGGGAAAATAAGATTTCAAAGATAGCCTTTGAGTGAATTAATTTGATTACTAATGTCAAAGCACATAATCAGTATGTTTTTAAAACGTAAGTCCCAACACATTTTTGGGAGTAGTACTGAGAACCAATATGAGGGAGAGTTCAGAAACCTCATAGTCCCTATAAACCATGTAGCCACCATGGGTAGAAAAGGGTCATACTTTTAAGATGAACCGTTTTCACAGTAGACTACTAGATCCATTAGGTAGTTCAGGTCTCATATATTTGGTTGGGTATAGGATGCGCTGGCAACGTGAGGTAGATTTTGGTATCTTCAGTGTAGCTCTTAAATGATGTTTTTCGGTTAGAGAAAACCCCACAGAAGAATTGTATTTTATGTACATCAGTTTACTTGTATTTTTGTATACATATCAGAATTATTGTATCCTTGTACACATTCAGAACTCATAGCATATTTCCAAATATTTTTCTTTATATTGCATACGATTTTAGATTGTTTTACATTGAAACGATTTAGTTATTGAGTTACGTTATTCATTAGTCGATCAGAGCCAAGGCAAATGTTTCTTCAGACTCTTTTTCTAGCCTATATTGTTTAGCATTTTAACTTGCATACTCGTACATTTAATGTACTGATGCCAGTTGGCATGCATCGTATCATGATGCAGACGCAAGAAACTAGGATCAGAACCATCCAACACCTTGTTTATCCAGCCAAGCACTCGGAGTCGGTGGTTAGCCTCCTTGCATTATGGAGGACACATATTTACTATTTTTTAGTCTTTTCATTTATAGAATGTTGTGGGTTTGTCCCAACATTCATCTTGGTGTTATAGAGGTTTCATAGACAAGTAGCCAGTAAGATAGTTTAGTTTGAAGTTTCTCTTTATTTGAATTTCTAATACTCTGTTGTGAGACTTTAGTGTCGTTTTGTCCATTAAATTTATTTAAGCTATGTCTGTGAGAATGTATCGTGCATTATACTGAGTTAAGTCTTTTGTTGAGTTTAATAAGCCAGATAAAGAATTTTCTCAAGGCCAACAATGGTCATTGTGTGCCGACCACGTCCAAAGTCTATGCTCGGGTTGTGACATTATTGAAGCGAAATAAAGAAAATCCTATTTTTTTAGGAGATGATAATACAATTTCTTTGATTTATCTGATAATATTAGGGGTTTTATATATTATATCACTAATTAGCCTTTTTGAGCCTTTATCTTTTTGTTGATAGCCATATTTTTCTCTTGACTATTTTGTTAAATCTCTAGTTTTTGCTCCTCGTTTACTTGAGCATAATAGCACAGACTTATTCTAATTGATAATTAGGAAGACTAAAGGATGGTTAAGTGTATTTTATTTGCGAGTGTGAGAGTTGTTCTTATATGAAATCCTTAATTTGTATTCAATCTTTTGAATTAACTGTGTGGACTTTTTATTTTTGTGAGGGCACGTGTTTCATGATGTAAGGTGATTTTATTAGCTTTATCTGTGTTCAACGATGTAGTTATATAGCTAGCTAGAGTAGCCGACTAAAGGTGTGTAGTACGACTCATTCAATTAACCCTATAAATCAGTAATTTCTTAAATAAAATTAGTTCAAGCCAATAATATGATATATAAGATTCAATACATGTTGTTGCCCTAGAATTTTCCAATTTATTATTTTCATCCTGCATTATTTTCTTTCAGCACTCGTAAATAACTAACTAGACCAGTGTGATTAAGAAAAAATAGTTGATTGAAAAGCTTTGGCTTCGATTATCTGGTTCTTCTAAGAGCCTCTAGATTACTGAGTGATCGCGTACAGTTGCGTTTTAATAGGGAGCAACAATATATAAAACAGAACCCTAAGCCCCTACGTGGCGCCACCACAAACCAAGATTCACTTTTAATTTATTTTATTTCCAAAACTAGCCTTCCCCTTTCATAAAAAATTGTGACTTTTATTTTAAACATTGTGACTTTATGAAGAATTGTAACTTTTATGAAAAGTTTACCTTTTATGAAAGATTGTAACATTTCTGAATGATTGTAACTTTTCCAAAGAGTTATAACCATTTCCAAAAGTTATGACTTTTATGAAACGTTTTGACTTTTTTGAAGAGTTGTCACTTTTATGAAAAGCTATGACTTTTATGTAAGGTCGTGACCATTCTGAAGGGTTGTAAAATTTCCAAAGACTTTCAACCTTTCCGATAAGACACAATAATTATTTGCTCACACCACCATTTGTTGTCAATAAATATAAACTTTTCTCTCATTTTAAAACAACATTCTTCTACTCCTTGTTTTGGACAATTAAATATTTGTGTACTCTGCTCATGTTGGATGAACAACTGACGCCATTGTTGATGTATCAATACACTAGTGAATAAAAATCTTTCTCTCTTGAGAGGGTCTATTCCTTTAAACATCGAGACTAGAGGGGAATAATTTCCTTAAGGGGACATTGAGCATTCACTGGGCTCACATTTTTTCATTCTATTTTGAAGATCCTTGTATGTTTTTACACTCATTAATTACTGTTTCTTAGTACATGTTTTAAACTTTGTTGTTTTTGTTTATGCAAAGTTATTGTAATAAGTATTTGTTTGTACAGATTGAATAACAAATGTTAATTGGCTATTCAAGCAAATTTTCTCTATTGAAATTGTTGAATGTACAATAAAGAAAAAACTCTTACATATCTATAATTTCTTCATCAACAACGTCATTCCTTCAAATACAAGGATGTGATTTTTTGTTGTTCAATTAGATCCTCTCAGAGTTAACAACTTTGCATGTCCATATTATTTTTTTAATGTTGTTGCGATGTATTTTTACTAAATTTAGTCAGTAGATATTATGAGTACATTAAATATAAATGTTTACTGAAGTGCTAGTCAGTTTATTTTGTGTGTTATTCCAAAACATAGTAACTTTTCTGGTTAGAATGATTTGTTATGATCAATGGATATCTCATTACTCCCTTTAATGTTTGTTTTTTTTTTCGTTATTTTTTATTTCCTTAAAATTGTATTAATTATTTTTCATTTGGTATGTATATCATCTCACTAGGCAAAAAATTCATTCTTTTAATGTTTTTCTTTCTCATTCGGCTCTTCTAAATAATGTTTGTGTTAGATATGACTATTTTCGGCAAACTTAATTTGAAGAATATGAAAAAAAAACTACTCTAAATAAGAGTAATATCTTAAACTACAAAAGATATGTCTAATTAAAATAGATTTGTTGTCCTTCATGTCCGAAGTCATTGTTGAGCGTTTGAGATAGGTAGGTTAGACTATTTTATAATTTTTTAATGGTAACATGAGTCTAGAATCTATGTTTTTTACCTATATTATACTTTCATAATACAACAACTATCCATACATATTTCTGAATAAGTCGTAAAGTTCCATTGATGAAGCATTATGAAGGGCCTTCAAAACTGTAGTGTATTGAAGAATGAATTTCTAAAAGAATCAACAATATGATTTTTGTTGTTATTTTAAATATATTATTATCTTTCTATAAATATTTTTTGAGTAACAATAATGAAAAGTGGTGAACGTATGACCTGAGACAAAAAGATTGTCTCTAAAAGAATCTAGTTATGTTGTACATTTTTTTAATGGTCTTAACTAATTTATAAATAATATTGATTATCGCAAATTTCACATAAATGTTTTTTCACAGGGAGTTATTTTCACAATAAAATTATCAGATTCTGTATTTTTCATTTACAAAAAAATTGAAAAAGTGATAATTAATCGCTACATTAGACCATCACTCAATTTTAACAAGACAATTATATAATCAAACATATATTTAGATAAATTATGCAAAAGATAAAAATGATAAGATGTTAAGATATTTTTTATCATTAATTATTTGTTTATAATTTTTGAGGGAGTCCTCTCAATAGCCGAGGGCCCACTTCCCTATATGCGCTTACGGAAGGGGAAAAGCTTGATTCTCATAGATTAGACAATACACATGTGCAAACAAGAAAATCAAACTATCTTATTATTGATACTATATATTTATCCTTTCCCCTATAGATCCACCTTTCTTCAAAATAAAGATATAGCAACTAAAAGAAAGATAAATCGAATCGGAATAGGATAAAGAACGCACAAAGGATCAGAGAGAAAGGTGATTCAATCCTCCCGGTGAACTGACCGTACCCCAAACCGACACAGGTGAACAAGAAGAGTATACTAGGGCGCTTGAGAGAACCATGTCGAAGGAACTCGCCAAAATGACCCCGTAACTTCGGGAGAAGGGGTTCTCCTCTATCTTTTGATTAGGAAAGCGTCCCTCCTTTCAAGTCCGGCCGCATTACGGCACCTGAACTCGAAGCTACGATCAAATCTGATTGGAACTGGTCCTATCCGACCCTTTTTTTTGTGTGTGTGTGTGATAATGTCAAATCATTTATTTATGTTGAAATGTTCTAAAAACCTACTAAATGTTACTTTTTTTTCTTATATTAGTCTATTATTGGAGGGTTATTCAAAAGCTTAGAAAGATATATTATGTATGAGAAATGCAAATTAAATAGTAATAATATAGATTGGGATCAGCCTAGACCAGGTATTACCACCCCTGAGCTGTCACCCTCAAGTACATGATTCAGGATCGGTCCATGCTAAGTATTTTGACCCTTGAGCTGCCAAATAAAATTATATAGGTTCACTTTACCTTGTCTCTTTAATCTTTGAGATTATTCTTTAATGTTCATAAATCTTTTGAGATTTAGGACTATATACCATTGAAATAGATACATGAATATTAGAGGCAAGAAAAAGATATAAGAAACAAATATAACTTTGTTGTGATACTTAGGAACTTACATGACTCGTGAACTTCATTGGGATCAAAGGAGACATACATATGATCCACGAAGGTGTATGTAAAGTAATGACATGTAGAATATGAGTTATGAAGGCGTATAACAAGTGAACACATGATTTTTCTTAGTGGATGCTTCATTTAAAACAAAGTTGGGCCTTTCACATGGGGTCATACATGCATTTGTAATAAATACTATAACTCCTCAAATAGAGATACAAGGTCTATATAAGATGATACAGTCGCTAAAAACATAGAAGACAATGTCAAATAAAAGAGTGCATAAATATCTAAACTAATGAAGCATATGACAACCAAAATAAAGGTTGTACATTTCACGTAAGAACATGTAAAATGTATAATTAACATAATACTTATCTGACATATAAATACTTTAAACATGTTTAATATAGGATCTTATTGACTCAATAAATCTCACATGACTTGGTGGATAGCTCACAAAACTTATTCTTTAAGGTACCTTTGTCAAAATAGTACTTTGAAAGTATAAACACATCAATATTAGACATTAAACATGTATAGAAGTAGTTTGACGGACCTTTGGAAACTTAGAAAATTCAAGGAATATCATTACCTACATTGGATATTGTACATGTCACGGCCGGGGAGAACCCCCTAGACGTAAGTGGTCTCTTCGTCCTCGAAGAGTCCTTAGACTAGCCCTTAGCATACATCATTGCATATTATAGGTAGTGAAAAAGGCGGAAAATTAAAAACACTACATATGAAGAGTACAAAGACTTCTAATTTACCCATATTTGAAGTTTACTTAGACTTCTCATTTAACAACATAGTCTAATATTGTCTGACACATAACCATCTATAAGATAATTACAATGTTTGGGACATAGCCCTTACACTATTACATGATTTCCTGTAATAGACTTACAACAAAGTCTCAAAAGATAAGAAATGAACATCGTCTTAGACATAGTCAAATAGTAAATCTAGAATAGTGGCATCGTCCTCGGACTTGAGGACTCACCAACAACTTGGGAACTTATCAAAGTCTTCCTTGAAAATGGTTTGGAATCTCTTCAAAGGGACGAACCAGTATTATTGTAGCAATCGAGAGAATATGAGTTAGTACAACCATATGTAATAAGTATGGAAACATATGCAAGTAAAACCACTAAAAACATGCACAAAGAGACATTGTCTTTAAAAGTATGCCAATTTACTATGAAAGCATTTATGCACGTACAAGAGTGTATACAATTCAATAATCATAATAACATTAAGACATGTTCATATCCATATGCAAGAATAACATCATCTTAAAGCCATATTTACATTTCATGTTTTAGAGTTCATATAATCAATGCATAAAAGATCCATACATAAAATACCAATCCAAGAAAACTAATGCAATGCTCATGTGAAGCACCATAACCCCACATAAACCAAGTAAACTAGTAAAGACACCATAAGTAATTCCTTTACATCATATAACACCATACCACGTATAGTCATCATCATACATAGCAATTTTGACCAATATCATGTTCATCAAATGAATCCAACATCATATAAGATCAACATCATGTGGTATAAACATTAATAAATTTCAATCATTACATAAATGCATAAGAACATCCTCCTAGGACTCCCCTAAAGGTCAACTTGTGAAATGCATAGGTAAAGTCTCATGCCCTTACCTTCACTAAGTAGAACCCCTCAATTAACCTTAGTTAGTGTTCATCTTATTACTTTCATTCATTCATTTTACTTTCAGACACATTTGTCATAACCGACAATAGACCATGTGAGCTAAACATAGAATCCGATGTGATGAAACCCTACACTGAAAAAAGGTGCTCTACTAGCTAAGGTAGAACCATACATGAAGATAGCATTCTAGGTGGATCCACTAGCTAGTCTTCCTATCGGGGAACATAGTTAGAAGTAGGAGATTAGTATTGGAAACCCTTTTATGCAGATTTGCATTGTAGTCTCCATCTCATGAGAAAAATGGTGAACTTACCTTCCCTCTTGGGAAGGGACACCTCTCACTTTGTAGTTCGATCGATGCTACGCTAAATTCCCTTTATGAAGTTCTTTGAGCCATCCTTATCGTTTCTTTATAATATAGGCCTTAGGTAATAACCCCTTGTATAATCATGATCATAACTCTTTCGGTTTAGAATGAGAACTTCCTTTCATCACAGCCCAACATAAGTGAGATCATCACATCATAGTCATAATAATAAGGTACACAAGAATCACTTTCAACCTTTAATCATCATACCCTTATCATGATATCACATTCAACGTATTCATAACATACCATCGTATTCATCATATCATAATCTTCCTATTCTAATCACATATTCATACTTCAATTGAACACCATCATGAAGAATAGACTAACATAATTGAACTAAAGTTTTCATGATCTTGAGAGTCTTACCAATAGCCTCCAAGAAATTCCTTCAAGATTTAACCCCCCAATTCCACAATATTTATCGAGCAATCCAATCGTCATCATCATATAATAGTAAATTAAGAAATAACACATTCAATTAAATCTCCCTCAATCACAAACCAACCTAGATCACAAGTCAGGGTTAAGAAAAGAAGAAGTTCCACTGGTTTTTGTAGATATTTAGGTCAAAGTATTATGGTATACATAAATCCACACATAAATATACATAATTAATCAACAATAATTGATTAAATACTACACAATTTCATGTATAAATAAGACCCACGAAATTAGATGCAAACAAGGTTTTTGAAGAACACTAAAATTAAATCTTTGAAGAGCCTCTTGGGGAAATAGATCCCAAGAGTGAATAGCTTCAATACCTTGAGAATTCTTAAATAATTATGGAGGAAAACTTGAATCTTGAATCCCTAGGATGAACTTGTTCTTCTTCTTCTTCAATGGGGATCTATGGAGTAGTGAGAGAAATGAGAGTCGTTTTGGTTTCAATTGGGGAATTGATTTTGGTGGGTAATAATTACTTAAAAATGACCTAAAATAAATATCTTGTAATCCCCTAAATTACCCAAAATACCCCTCACATAATTGGTTCTTTTTGTGAAGTCAATTTCACTTTAAAACGACACGATCAAATCAAGGACATAGTTGCGCATCGCGAGGGAACTTCCTAATCTTTTTTCTGGAATCCGAATAAAGGAAGTGAGCCTCGTGAAGGCGCCATGTCGAGAGATAATTTTTTACTTTCAAGTGTGGGTTGCGCGATACTTTACCACTCTCTTGGTTGTTCGGCAGACTTCTTTGGCGGCCTCCTTGCAAATGTTTGGGTCCTCCTAAAGGACCCTTTGGGTGGTCATTGGGGATTATTAACTAGATGTTTTGACCCTATAAACATTATTTTACCAATTTAATGTATTTTTTAAAACTTTTAGACTTCATACAACACTCCCAAAGCTTTACAAAACATGAGGTCATCTACTAGTTCAATTTCGCTAGCTTCCAAACGTCAAGGTCTTTCTTTGACTTTTAGGCTCTCATAATTTTAAATCAAGTTTATTACGTTAGTGTAGGTCACGAAAAATCATTTTAATCCTTATTTACTAGTGTGGCTCTAGTATAACTCATAGGACATTGAGGGTGATATTATACACTCTTACATTGTATCTTTTACCATAAGGATCACTTAGAGATCTCAATTTGTTGGTACACTGAATATAGGATTTCATGCCAAAAGATATGGCATCAAATACACTTGAATACCCCAATTCCCAATTCATATAGCTTACGAATTGTCAACATGTACTTTGATGTTATAATCTTTATCTACAACAAACAATGAGTACGGCTATATTAGCAGCTAACCAACCAACTGGAGATATTTCAACTCATCAAATTAAGAGTGTACTTTGACACTTTTTTTTTTGCTATAGTTATTTACATGGAACAACCTTTCATGAGGATTTTTGGCACTCCTTAACTTGAATTTATATATATATATATATATATATATATATATATATATATATATATATAGACAATTTGCTTACAAAAAATTCAACATTAATGGTGTATTGCCATATTCTATAAATTTGTCGTGCAACAACTATACCCAATCACTCTTAAGTCTGTCCACGAACTCTGATAAATGAATCAATACAATAAAAAACTTTTGTATGCACTTTCAAAAAATTTCCATTGCCTTCATCCAAGTATACTCAATGGGATATTCCTTCTCCATAATCTTATCATATCAGTATTAATCCACTCCCTTATGGCTTAAGACAAATTTATCAGTCCTCGTTTTACCCTCCTTTTTCTTAACGAATACGACAGGAGAACCCCATGGGTAAGCACTAGGATGGATTAAAACTTTATCAAGATGTCCTTTATTTTGAGCTTTAATCTCTCTTAATTCTCTCAGCAAAGGAATAGACTCATTAGAGGGAGATTATACCTCAACCTCCAAAAGATGAGAATTACACCAAAAAAATCTAGCGCTACTTGTTTTCTGGCCCTACAAAAGATATGATCTTACCTAGCTTAGTCTTGTACACCCCTTTCTACTATGTTATTTCCCTACCGAGGATCTCTAGAGTTAACGTCTTTGCATCAAAATTAATCCCAGTATAATAGAGGAACAACCAAGTCATGCTTAAGATTATATCGAGTCAATCATATCCATCATAACCAAATCAAACAAAATTTGAGAATCTACCACACAACAATATAATACAATATACATGAGTGACTATTACTGACTATTCAACTAGGGTAGAGACATGTATGGGGTTTCAAGTATATTACAAACCACATCGAATCCCAAGTCCATTGAACTAACACCTAAGAATAGGTAGAATCCTGATCAACAACACCTTAGTCACTTGGTCACAAAAATTATGTCACTTGAGATCACTACATCCGACCCTCATATGCCTAGGTTCTCCACATTTTTAACTCACTTCATAACTTATATTTGATTACTAAATACTTAGCTACAATTTTGTGTCCATATTATGAATTGGAAAAATAGGAAAAAACTGCCGAAGGTTCTGCCTCCCTTCGTTCCACTCTAGCGCAATAAATCCCGCTGTAACGGCTTTGACGGGACCAGAACCCATGCCAGAATTTTTGGGTTATTTTTCACCCTTCTATGGTTTTCCAGGGTTCCCATTTTTTTACGATTCAATTGAACATCTAAATTTTTCCAAGCTAGGATATACGAAATTCAGTTCATATTGTTGTAAACAACTCCCCATTAGAACACACACCTCCCCAGGATAAACCAAGACATCTCACGATTAATAACTGTAATTTATCAAAACGGATTTCGCGATCTTCTGGGAATTACTCTTGCATAACTTAATTGACCACACAAACCTATTATACATATCTAAGTTCACACATTTATTGTGCATATGATCACCTCCTTACATTAAAGAAATTATACTTAACGTTCTCAATTAATACAGACAGCTAGAAGCACATCTTTACTGTTCCAAGTTACAACTTGCAGAGAAGTCTAATTTCTATAATTAGTTCATTCCATTATTTACCATTATTCATGCCTTATAGTGTCCCTAAGGTCATATACCAATTGGAACCTTCTCTATACGAATTAACTTGTTCGTGGTCCACCTAGTTTAGTTCATTGAGATAGAAATTGGAATCGGGAGATACCAATTGGACTCAACTCATACCACAAGCGACAATAGTATCTAGCGAGCCCCATAAAACTTCTAATTTGAATCATTGAACTTGGTCGAACCCAATTCTTACATGCCACATTCTTTAAATGATGGTTACCAAATCTTAATAAGTCCTAGGGAAAGCCAATGCACCTTGCCATTGGTAAAAAAATGTCATCTATATGAGGAAATGACTACTTTTTCTTAAAGGTAACCTTATTCAACTGTATGAATCTATACACATCCCCTCTTTCTAGTGATGGTGTTACCACTTTTGCTTCTCTAGTCCGTAACATAGTGTGAAATAGGCAAGATGTCAATTTCTATCACCCAGATACAAATTGGATTCAAGTCGTACCACTAAAGAGTAGAAAAAAGTGATTTTTTTTAAAGTACTATAGTCTCTCGAAGAAAATTACGGATGCCAACGTGCCGCTCCGCAAGACTTTACTAGACTCGTTTTTGTACAATGAGACCCTAGGCTCTGATACCATCTTTTTCACAATCCAAACCGTCGTGATTGGCACCCACACTAACCGTTTGGTAGGAGAACCACTACTACAGTCCAACTAAGCAAGTAAACCAAAACTATGGCAATTAAGTTACAAAAACAAATTTAATTAACTAAACAAATGCGGAATTAAATCCTTAGAACCTGAAAGTCAATGTACCAAAACTCTACCAAAGACAAATCTAAGAACAAAGGGTACAATCCCAATACTAACAACAACTTAACCCATAGTTTGAGTCCAAAAAGAGTGGACTTAAACAAAGAGAACTCAAGGCAGACCAGAAGAACTAGCTAATCCTTGAATTTGAACGGTAACTGATATATAGTAGCCTGATGATGTCATGTATTCAACAAAAATAAGAGCAAGTGCAGTACCAATACAAAGCCACCGTGTACTAGTACGATCAAGCGGCTATCCCACTAGTGTAACAGATACAAGTCAAATAACATTACAATAACATGCATATATAGTAACATATTCAATATCATCATAAGGATTAGAAACACTTTTCACATGCTAAATCACATAGTTGGTCCTCTTACCGAACCCAAACTCATACTTTTAGCATGCCGAAACAAGGAAATTAGATCCAAAATCTAGCCTGTCGGTGTGTGGAAATCCGATCCAACTGTCAACATGCCGTAATATGGACAACTTATAAAACTGTTAGCATGCCGCAACGTGGTAATCTGATCCCACTCACGCATCACAATAGCACATCAAGATCACACATTTAAGTCATAATATCATTTTTCAACATCTATTAACAATATTGTAACATGCATACATATATGAGTATCACAACAAAGCAAGAACAAATATATATCACACCAACATAGAATCAAAATAGTCACCTACCTCAAATCCAAGCTTGAATCCCCTAAGGTACTTGAATCTTCTTTTTCTGGATTCTTTTCACTTATTTTAGGTCTGCAAAAATTAATATAAGCAAGCATCAACAATCAAAGTTCTAATTATTCAGATTATAACAAACCCAAAAACCCTAGACCAAACCCAAGATCATAATATCCAAATTAGAGTTTTCCACCATAAGTCTTAGATCAAAACTCTTTCCCATCGATAATAACCCAAGTAAATAGGTTCTACATATCAAAAAAATGAATTTTGGGAGTTAATACCTTATCTTTAGCCTTAAAAGGGTGAAAAACGGTTAAGAATGATCATATGGGGTGGCATTCTTAACCCTAAACATCAAAAAGTACCATATGTGATCGTTTTACGCTTTATAAACCTTTTTATAATGCATTTGACCCACTCCAGCGGACTCATTCCGCTGAAGAGGTGCCGCACCAGCGGCATGAATCCGCCTAGAGCTGCCTCAGCATGGACAAAATGTATCCATTCATGAAAAGATCATTCTAGGTGTTCTGCTCGTCCAAAATTTGATTTCGTAAAGTGCTACGGGCGCCTTATTGTCTTATCTATCCGCTCATGTAATAAAATTCACAATTAGACCTCTCATTCCTTAACAGATTTCGCTACACCTTAATTAATCCAATTTCTTCCAAATCTGGACTAGGTTGGGTATTTTTTAAGTTACTTTGAAAGTTTTTCCTACCCCAATTCTTTCTTCATTTATTTTTCCATAATAACGGAATCAGGTTGTTACACTCGAGGCCTATTTAATTAAACAATTATTTACCTCAATACCTAATTATGTCATATCTAATGATATTTTGGTTATGTGCAACTATGAAGGCTAAAGGACAAGGCAAGGATGAATATTTGTAATAATGACCAGTTGTATGTAAATAAGGGTAAACCCTATATTATTAATCACTTGAAAGAAGGGAAGATTTCCCAATGATCATGACCTCACCCAAATGGACAACTCAAAGCATTTGAATTTATTGAGGCATGACAGTGAACAGTAAGAGAAATGGTGATACACCAAATGAGAAAGGTGAACATGCCAACCATCGTCGAAGGCGACAGTTTAAGGTGAAAAATTGAAGGCTTAAAAGGAAAACAAAGACGGTACATAATGATTCTACGAATATGAAAGTCATTGAATTCAAACACCTGAAGCATGGAGCAATAAAAAGGTAAGCTAAGGAGAAGTTGGCAATACACCTAGTTTGATGGGTGAGCCCAACTAATGTATCCTAATGGATCACATACTGTGTTATGGATGGGAAAACTATAAATAGCCCAAAGTAAAGAGAAAAAGAGAGTTCAGAAAAAGATTTGAAGATTTCAATAGTTTTTAACAAAAGTTAGCGAAAGAAAAAACATTACCTTATGAAGACCACTTTCTTGTTTTTTGGGGGGTTTTAACTTTGTTCTTGAAATTAACAAATCAAAGTTTAAGTCAAAGCGGGTTTGCTTGTAATAGCTTTATTTCATGTTACCTATGTCTTCTTTTCATTCTAGGTATAATTTCTTTACTTTTTATAATGAGTGACTAAAACTCCAAGATCTAGGGGGTGAAATTACGGGTTTGTGTTTTGATTGTATGTAGTGGGTATTGCGTCATACTCTCTTTTAGTGCTATTCAAACATGGATTTTGGTGAATTTTCATGGGTTAACTTATAGGTTAAGGTGGAAAACTTAATCCCTACATTTGATCTCCAATTGATTCTCGAAAGAGACTAATTGGGATTAGGTAATTCATATGATACTTGCAACTTAGATTTGATCAGTAGTTTTGTTAAATATGAGGCTAGGGGTAAGATCTTTACCTATTTATGCATCAAATGAGAGAACAATATAATTTATTGGGTTGTTAAATATAGTACATAGATGAGACGAAAGTAAGTTTCTTTTATATGATTATATGAGATCGAAAGAAGATTAGTGTCATCAAATATGAACCAACTTATACATGAATGTTCATCACTATAAAGCAGGACAATAACCCCAATATAACATTCTGATCCCCACACCCCAAGATTACTTGTTCCTTATTTGAATTTATGAAGTCCTTGTTCAATTGTGACTCCTGACAACAAAATCCTTTTATTAAATTTGGTGAAATGATCCACCCAGTTTTTTTATTTCTACACATGAATGAATTTACATTCCAACTATCCTAATAGAATTCCTAGCATTGTATCATTATCTTGGGATTCGACCCCAACTATTTGTTGGTATATTTTTTTATTAAGGACCACTTCTTACTCTTTTAGTTTGTTTGGAAGAGTAGTTTGAGTGTTATCACAAATGGTGCCATTGACAGGGAATGACGGCTAGAAATTCCATTTGAGAAATTAGTTTGTAAGTTTGTTTAGTTGTATTAGATTATTTGTTGGTGTTATGGTTTACTGACAATTGTTTAGTACATGAGCGACTATGGTACTAATACGATAATCACAACGGGAATAATGACAACATGAGTGATTTGAACGATATGCATGTGAACATGATTCAAACCATAAGAGCAATCTAGATACCTCCAACTGTTGGGAGAGCAACATTTCATTTAATTGATAAATTCTATGATTTCTCCAACTAAGAGGACTATTTATGATTTTGCTCATGAGGATCCTCATGAACACCTTAAGAAATTTTGTAGAGGTTTGTGGTCGTTTGCATTAGAAAAAATCTTGTCGTTTGTATTCGAAAAAAATCTCACAAGAGTTCATGAGGTTGATGTTATTCATATTCTCTTTGATGGGTGAGGCGATAAGATGGTTGACAGAATTTCAAATGACTATCACTTCTTGGGAGGAGTTAAATGATTGAAAGATTCTTTCCCACTAATGATGGTTAAACATGAAACCAAAATCAAAAATTTTAAGTGAATTGGAAGTGAAACTCGACATGAGACTTGGTTATGTTCAAGAAAATACTCTTACAATTTCCAACACATGGTGTTTCAGACCATTTTCTATTGCAATACTTCTATTGTAGACTTGATTCACTCAATAAAGGTGTGGCTAATCAGTTGGTTCAAAGTGGATTAATTATATAATCATATGAGGTAAATACATTGTTGCTACATGATATGACAAAAGTTATACAAACATGGCATACTAGAGAACACTATGTGTCCACTCTACAACTGAGCCTGAAAATAGAAAATCAAAAAGGCCAATGAACAAGATTAAAACATATCTAAAATAATGACCCAAATCAAGTTTTTGTCTAAACCAGTTATGGGGAGTGAACTTAATTTGGGTATGCGGTTGGAAAAACTCTTCCTTACCATTTTCAATGTGAGCCATACTACTCATAGACAATTGGGTAAGAGTATTGGCAACTTCCTCACTTGGATGATAGAGAATGATCATATCATTATCATTAAACACTTCAAGCCGCCTTATTTGGTGAAGATTCAATTTATATATCATAATCATCAAACACTTCAAGCCACCTTATTTGGCGAAGTTTTAAATCATTTTTGCTAAGCACATATTTGAAACACATATGTGGTAAACACATCAATATTAAAACCATAGATATAATCTCTCCAAATCATTATTTAAAAACCTCCTTTGCTAACTCCAAATCACGACTCGAATAATTCTTTTTACGCAACTTTAGTTGCCTCGAACAATAAGAAATTATGTTACTATGTTGTATCAATACAAAACCAAGAACAATCCATGAAGAATCAAAATAAACCCCAAACCTTTCGGATCCTTCTATCTAACAACATGAAAATTTGAAAGAGGACTAAGAAGGGAAAATTTAGTCATGACACTGAAACACTGAACTACGAGTCTAATCAATGGACCGTAGTTCTACTATTTGTAGTAAGGCAGTCGTAGGATCATTGTTGAGTTTTGGAATTTTACATTCCTAATAAATTGACCTACGATTGATAGGATGGGTCATTGTTTTAACTATTGATAATACTGAAATTATTGTACAAAAAATTAAAGAGTAAGCAAGCACTAGCAATGTACATACCCAAGAAAAGAGTCGGGGTGAAATCCTCAAGTAGTAGTCTAAGGATAAGAATTCAATAAGGAAATTAGTATGCAAACCAATTGGTTTTAGTAATTAGAAGAAATGGGTGTATGACCCCACCAAATTAACAATAGAGATTTGGAATCAATCATGACAAAATCAGCTAAAAATATGGGATTAAACAAATAAGGAGAAATCTAGGGGTGTGGATATTGATATTAATGTCAAATAGGGGTCAAGTGATTTCTCCATAAAGTTGGATAAACATGGATAAGATGGGTAATCTTCCATCACACAAATTTTCTTTCGAACTTGAAGCCTCATATCATGGAAGAATCTATTTTCACTCTCATCCAGGTGAAACACAAATCTACCCACTTCCTTACTAAAATATCTTTTCTAAGAAGATTTTATAATTATAATTGAATCAGATTTTCACTTTCAAGCAGAATACAGAAAACCAACCCTAAATTTGCATGCATTTAGCTTTTTCACCCACTTTAGTTGGTCTGTTTTGGGCATCAACCAAAGATCTAGACTAGGATTAGGTTTACAACCATAACTCCTAAATTATCCACATGTTAAATAACTCAAATCCATGAATGAATAGCAATAAAATAGATTAAGACAGAAGACCCACTAAATTAAATCAACACCCACACCACATAATCACACCCCTATAATTCGAGTTAAAGACAACCACCATAAAAGGAAAACAAAGTATACTAATTATGTTTCATAAATTAGAGAGTTGAAGATAAATAATGATTTTTAACACCCACTTTAAATTTAACCCTCAAATTCCAAATAAAAGATTGTTCAAAACCCCCTAAACTAAGATGTTTATTTCTCAATATGAAAAGTTAGAACTGGAGAAAGCACTAAAGCTAATGGATGTAAGAATATGATAAAATTATTCAAAGATATAAAATTTTCTTTCCTTTGGGTAATTTATAATTCAAAGATATAAAATTTTGTTTCCTTTGGGTAATTTATAGTTTTCCCAAAATTTAATCTCATATTTCACGAGCGACCTGCTTGGCTACGTTAGTCAGGATCTCATAGCATGTTCGATAGATTCCACTTGTTATTTATCTCTCCCTTCCTTCACTTCAAGGCGAACTCGACGGAGTCAGCAGTTTGCATTCGGTGAATCACCGAGCACCACCTTGTTCACCTATTCAACGTTTAGTTTAATATAGTTTTTTATCACATTTAACAATGGATCTTTTAGATGATCCAATGAATTCAATGAATCGCCGATTCCACTTTGGTTCGCCGAACAACCTTGATTATTTTCTAACCTTAAATAGGTACTAAGGACGTTATTTGTTGAACTAAAAAGGCCTCAAATAAGTGAAAAAATGCCACTCATCAACATCCTACACCCAACATAAACTTTTACTTGTCCTTAAGTAAATAAAAAACAAAATTAGTTTAACAAGGGATTCTACAATATTTCTCAATGCGAGTTAACATGCATGTACAATCACAAGATTACAAACAAGTACATTTAATATCTCCATCACTCTCAATAAGCTTCGACTGATGACTAGTAAGTATCAACATAAGCTTGAGTGCACTAAAGCACCTTTATAATGTAAAATCATGTTTTAACAAAAGCATGCAAGTGCCCTCACAAAAAAAAATCTCATTCTCTAAAAAAATAATCCATAAAAGAACTTAGGAATCAATAGCACTTTCATTGTTCGAAAGAGAAATACACACAAGCTTCATGCCATATGTTTTCCCATATTTTAAAACTATCACCAAACCCAATTTTAGCAAGTTACCGAGGGTAACGGGAAGGAGGGTAAATGTATTGTTAATTTGGTTCAAGGACTTCACCTTGTAAAAGTATTGTTGTACTCATTTGTACATCTTCTCAAGTTTCATTCATTCTTTTAACTTGTAGACTTAATCCTCAATATTTCATTCTCGTGATCAAAAAGACATTTTATTTCAGCAAAACATTTTTTCATGTTTTTTCTCATCTTTCTTTTATAAGGAGGGGTTCCTTTTTTCTGAAACAAATTTCAAGGTTGAGTCTCACTTTTATTTCTTCCTTTTTACATAAAAATTATATCATCATACCAATTCATCTTGCATCTAATACCTTCAATGCCATTATTAAAATATAAGGATAACCAAGAATGTAAACACCGCCACTATAAATGGACCATACCACAAATGACAATTCAATATAAATCTTAAGCTAAACAAAGGAAATAGGTCAACTTACTGAATATCCAAGATAATTATCATCCTTAATCAATTCCCAAAAATTCATAATAAATTGACATAAAGGAATATAGAACTAAGCAATTCATTACAATCTAAACATAATCTAATAATCATCTTATCAAGATCACAAGACCCATAACATATCATAATTTGATAGGATAAAGAGATCATGGGTTCTTCATGGAATTGGATTGAAAATCATGTTAAAACTATATAATAATCAGATATTAATCATATGAATGCTTTTGAAATCACTTTGAAAATGAACTCATGGCTAGATTGAAAGATAGATTTTTTACTAAGAATCATGTTTGAAAAATATTTGAAAGGACTCCTTATATGAATGGTTATATAAGGATTAAAGATTACTATACATTCTAAATAGGAAAGCCCACGAAAATCTGAGAATAAATCCCCAAGAATCCACCTCCATAGCTTGTTCTTGAGCTTGGTGTTCAATGGGGGTTTTGGGTTTCATATTTGGGCGGGAAAGGTTTTATTTGGAAGAGTGAGTTCAAAATTTGAGTTTAGTATTATAGAGGGACTTAAAATACCCATATATGCATAAAATAACGTCCATGTTTTAATTAAGACATGGGGTGAATTTCCCAATTCACCCCTAGCATGGCAGTGCCTCAAGGCAGATTGCAGGTGCAATCTATGGAGGGCAAGGACGAGCCGACTTTTGACTGACGCGTCGTCCTTCTTCTTCGTCATTTGGGATTGAGGCTCCCATCTTAGTGGATGAGCTCACATGTCTAGGTGTGGAGCAACGACCAAGTTAACGGGGCGTCTATTGGAGTACGTGATGTCGACTTCTTGGTCGTGTCCACTACCAGCTTTTGGGTCCTCATCAAGGACCCTTTAGGTGATCCTGGGAGAGTCTTGCCCAAATGTTTCGAACCTATATACCTCCATTAACTAGTTAGTATCATTCCCTATCAATTTACACCCCAAAAAACACATAAAACATACAAAGGCACACTAGAACACACTAGTACGTCTAAAGACTAACTTTCGAACGTCTTGGTCGTTCTTGGACGTTTGACCTCCAAACCATTTCAAATAAAGTATACAAGCTCTAAAACAGTTAATTAACATATTAATAACCTTTTTATGCACATGTGAGGCTCTATACACCTTATCTCATTTTGAGGGTCTTGACACCAATCATGCTTATCTCACACTCATCGCTCACGAGGTTCGCAAATTCGTTTCTGAGTGATTTGTTTGTTGCTCCAAATATGATGTCGTCAAAAAATAATTTTACAATTAGTATATCCTTTCCTTTGTTTATGAGAAAAAGTATATTGCCAATTTACCTCTTGAATATCCATGGCTTTGGAGGAATTTTGATAATCTATCATACCATGCCCTATGAGCTTGTTTCAACCCATAAAGAGACTTTTCAAGTTTGTAGACATGGTCAGGATGTTCAATTTTTCAAAGCCAGGGGTTGTTTGACAAACAATTCCACTTTTAGTAGTTCATTGAGGAATGCACTTTTTACATCCATTTGATACAATCTGAACTCCATGTGTGCTGCAATTGCTATGAGTAACCTGATTGCTTCCACCTTGACACTTGTGCGAAGGTTCCATCAAAATTTATACCTTCTTCTTGATCGTAACCTTGAACTACCATCTAGGCTTTGTTTCTAGTTATAGTACCGTGTTCATACAACTTGTTCCTAATACGCACTTTGTACCAATTATAGTTATTTTTGGTGGTTCAGGTACAAGATTCCAAACTTTACTTCTTTGAAATTAGTTCAATTCTCTTCTGTGGCTATTATCCAGTCTACATATTGAAGGGCTTCATTGATCTTTTTTTGTTCCATAATATACAACAATTCATTAAAGGCACAATGATTTTCGTAACAAATCTTGTGGTTATTCCAAAAGCAAGATTGGTAAGTATATTGTCCGACGGATGTGAACCTTGATATTTATAGTCCTTTATGATCCGATTTGGAGTTTCAGTATCTTGATTATTAGTTAGCTCAAGTTGTTCTTCTTCAGGAACCATTTCTAAATTCCCTTCTAGATCGTTCGCAGCATGCATGCTGATTGCATCATTCCCATAAAAGGACCTGTTTGTTGTTCACGTTCCTTTGCATTATCAGTGGATGCTGATGAGATTTCCTCATCTTTCTGCAAGTTCAAGTTAGTCACATTATTGTACTCATCAAATACAACATGTATACTCTCTTCCACACACAATGTTCGTTTGTTCAGTACCCTATAAGATTTACTATGTGTGGCTTCTTGCATCAAATTTCGTGACAGGTTTTTTCCATTGTTATGAATGAAACATTTACAACCAAATATTCCTAGGTGAGAGATTTAGGTTTTCTGCCTTTTAATAGATCATAAGGAGTTTTATGGTGTAGCATGCAGCATTGCTGGCTTCAGCCCAGAATTGGTTTCTGATTTTTCTGGCAATCATCATTGTTCTAACCATTTCCTGAAGAGTTCTATTTTTTTCTTTAAACTACTCCATTCTTTTGTGGGGTTCTAGGAGCGGAGAAACTATGATCAACTCCATGAGTGTCACAATAATGAGTAAATTTTGAGTTTGCAAATTCAGTACCATTATCAGACTTGATTGATGTAGCAAAAGTTAACTGTTCTTCCAATTATATAATATTTGGTTATGGCCGAAAAGCTTCACTCCCATTTTTGTATAATATTTGCAAAGAAATCAAGTGAATTTCCAATTTAAACTTAATAAAAAAACATTTACTTGCATTGTTACTTTAAGGTCTAGGCAATTGTTTATCAAATTTATTTCAGAGTTTTCTTATAAGGGAGCAAAAAGCTTAAAAAGCATCATCTTTAGAGGTTAGAAAAAGTGTCGAAGTATACCTGGAATAGTCATCAACCAAACCAAACATATATCTTTTCCCTCCCCTACTTTTGACTCTCATGGGACCACATAAATTCATGTGTATTAACTCAAAATGTCTAGTTGAACTTATAGACTTTTTTGGTTTTACATATGATTTCACTTGCTTTTCTAGAGTACATGTTTCACAAACTCTTGTCTCTTTGAATTTTGTTTTAGGCAGACCTATAACTAGGTCATTAGAGATGAGTTTATTTAGTTGTACATGACTAGCATGACCTTGACGTTTGTGCCATAGCAAAGGATCCTTGTCAATCACACTCAAACGTACGAAACTTTTGAGGTATTCACAATGTATACATGTTTATCTCTTTTTGTATTCACAATGTATACATGTTTATCTCTTTTCCCAGTCAAAACAACTTTCTGTGTTTTAAGGTTAATAACTTTTACATCAGTTGATAAGAATATTAGCTCGTTTCCTTTATCACATAGTTGAGATATACTTAGCAAGTCGTGTTTCAAACCTTCCACGTAATATACTTTATCAATTGAGTGTTCGTCTGATTTGCCTATCTTTCTAATGCCCTTAATCTGACCTATGTTTCCTCCACCAAAGCTATCATTCCACCTAGAGGGATAGAAATTGTGATGTATCCCCAATTATATGTCTTAAGCAAAAGCACTGTTCATGTACCAATGTTGCTTGCTTTCTCTCACTTTCACCTTAAAAATTTCAGAGGTTAGTTTTAGGAACGCAGATTAAGTTGGGTCCTTTACTAGAATCAAAAGGATGGATAAGATCTCTATGAATCCATATAGGCACATTAGTTTTTCTTTGAGTATACATGTTTCTTTAAAGTGTTTTATATGTGTTTCTAGTTTTATTGTATATGGTGACTCTATATTTTGGGAAATTTATCTTAAAGTGACCTGAGTTACTACAAAGGATACAAAATAGAGAAATTTCCCCTTCAGAATTCTCAAAAACTATTCCAGCCTTTATGTTTCGAGTATTGTTTCCTAGGTGTTGACTATCATATCAGTTTTATCCTAGAGAATTCAAGATTCATCTTCCTAAATTCTTGTTTTTCCAGGCTTAAGTCATTTTTGAGTTTATTCACTTCAAGTTCATGCTTGGGTTGATCACATGCCTTATATTTACCAAGAATTGTCAATTTTATATTTTCATATTTTAGTGCTAGATTGCAGGTTTCTAGGTGCTGATTTTCTACAACAATTGCTTGGTTTTCTCTTGTAGTTCATATTTTAGTTCACTGTTGAGTTTTTCAAGATCGATATATTCAAAGATTAAACTAGTCATGGAGGCACGCAGTTGAATTTTTTTTAAACTAGTTCTTAAATTATATCTATAGATGTGAGCATTGAAAGAGATAGCTTTTTCTTAGAGAACTTTATTAATTTATCTTTAAGGTCAAAGAGATGTACCTCCATTCCTTCAATGTTTGATTCATGTTCAACATTTAATTCTTCTTTATCCGTTAAAGCAATGTCATCAGCATCCTCTTCATACATGTCCGAACATATTCCCCAAGCAGCATACATTTCTTGCTCCTTATCTTCATTTTATCTTTTGCTAATAAGTTCGCTCTTCCCTTTTTCGGACTATTTCTTTTTCCATTCACTCCTCACATAGGACATTCCTTAATGTGGTGATCAATTTTATTACAGTTGAAGCATCCTCCACTTTGTGGTTTCTTATAGTCTTTTCCTTGGTGGGTGATGAATTTTTACCATAGTTCATTCCTCTTTTGAAGAGTTTCATGAAGTTTCTGCTTATCAGTGCTAACTCCTCATAATCTATATCTGATTCATTACTTTCAGTTTCTTTGAGTCCAAGATTTTTTTCTTTGTTTCCTTCGCCTCTTTTGTCAACATTCATCTCATATGTTTTGAGATTTCCTACCAGTTCATGCAAAGTCATATTGGTTAAATCCTTTACTTCTCTAACTACAGTAACTTTTATTTCCCATGATCTAGGAAAGGTCCTAAGAACTTCGTCTACCTGTTCCTCAGTGTATACTTTCCCTAAGGAGATTAACTCGTTTAAAACATTGGTGAATCTGGTGATCGCATCATTAAGTGATTCTCAGGATTTATACTTGAAGGCTTCATATTCTGAGCATAGTCTAGCAATTCTGAATTTTCAAACTTGAGTTGTACCTTTGTGAGTGTTTGGCAAACTGTCCCATATCTTTTTTGCAGAGGTACAACTTGAGAAGCAATTAAACTCATCATGTCCTAGTCCACATATAAGAATGCACTTGGCTTTAGCATTCTTGCCTAGCATCTTTTAGTTAGTTTCCCCATATTTTTCTGTAGGTTTTGGTACATTGTTTCCTTTATTAGTAGTCAAAGTAGAAATTAATGGTCCATCAGTGATTCTCACCCATAGTTCGTAGTCTTCAGCTTGAATGAAGTCTTCCATCCTTGTCCTCCACCATGAGTAATATTGACCATTGAATAAGGGTGGTCTATTGAAGTGTTGTCTTTGACCATAGTAACACCCCAAAAAAATTTGAACTAAGACTCGAACCGTCCTTCATAGTGAGTGAGATTTTCACAAGGAATTATAAATTTCTTCAGTATTAAGGTCAGGTTAGTAGATATAGCACCTTGAGTTCTAAAAGAATCAAATTGTAAATAAAAAATATCCAAAATTTGGAGAATTAAGCTAAGTATGAGTTTTAGGTCAACCTCATATGATCATAACTCCTAACACAAGATAAATTAAGTGTTCTACAAGACACCTTAGGAAATATATTTAAATTATCTTTCCAATGCCACCTAGTTTGCTAAGTTTCAATATCAGATGAGTGAGATGTAGCCTTTTGAAGTTAGATCATCCAGTTAAGGAAAGTTAGTCGGAAATAGAAGGAGTATTTTCGTCTTTTCCTTACCCAATCAGATTTAATTCGTTTTTAGTAATATTGTAGGGGTATAATCCTATTAGGTTCAGTTTTATAATCTTAATATACACCTTGAGTGTTGGTTGAGAGTTCAAGAAAAGAAAAGAAGAGAAAAAAGGAGAGGATCAAGCGTTCGTCGAGATTCTTGTGTGATGTCATTGATTTATTCCATGGGTTTGATATCTAAGAGGTATGTAAGCTTCCGTAGTGTTGGGTTAGTTTAACCACACACCAATAATGTCATTTTTCAACTTAATTTCATTTTAAAGTTGAAATATTAGAGTTCTTAATGAGTTCTTGATAAGTGTTCTTGAAGTTCATTCTAAATCTTGTTGTGTTGGGGTTTTGAAAATTTCTTGAGATTAGTTTGAGTAATTTGAGTGTTGTTTTCAGTATATTAGAGTTTAATTAATTTAAGAAATCGAATCCAAGTGATTGGGGAAGAAACCGTTAGATTCTACGCGAATTGGGGTGAGAAAATGATCAACAAAACTTGTTGGATTTTCTGGGTTGGGTCCTGGAGCGATGCGGCAACCAGAGAGCCCAAAACCTCCTTTAATCTTTAGGGGCTGACTCCCCGCGCCACCCATAGCGCCAGGGTTGCCTAACCCATCAAGTTTGTCTTCGATTGCACTGTTTGAGTTCATTTAAAGTGCACCTTCACTATCTTTCGATTCTAACTACTCTAAGCTACTTCTAACCACATAAAATCATTCATGACATGATCATAACTTTGAATTCATAATTCAAATTCAAGTTAGAGTTAAGATTTAAGTTTTGATAATTCTTTTGAACATTCTAATAAAGTCATTGTGAGTCCCTTTAAGGAGTCATCTACAACTTCTAGTAACGTGTTTCAAGACTCCAGCAAGTGAGTATGACAGTCAAGAGAATGTATTCATTACTCTACCTTTTCATCATGATATCCTACATTTCATGAACCAAAACTCTTGAATTCATAATTAACTTTCAAGAGAGAGTTAAGAGTAGAGTTCAAGAAATCCTTTGAGTTCAATTGTTAATTCTTTGAGATCCATCGTTGATTTGAACTAAGTTTTGAGGAAATAAATAAGTGAATGAGAACATAGACGAGTTCCATATTATTATGTTGACCTTCGAGTCGAGTCGTTCATGCCTATAGCTTCCGCCTGAACTCCATCAATTTAGTACCTTTGAGAGGAGTAGTATCTTTAATTTCTAACTCTTGAGTATAGAGTTCCAAATCCCTTTGAGATTATATTTCTAGTCTTGGGACTATAACATGTTACCCATGAAGTATTTGAGTTGAGTAGCTCGTGCCCATAATTCGGCATGAACCCTACCACTCAAATAATCTTAAGTTGAGAAGTATCCATGATTCCTTGAGTTGAGTTGTTTAAGCTCATTATTCCGCATAAACCCTTTGAGTTGAGAAAATCTTAAAATTAGTAGTATCATTGAAGTTCTTGAGTTCTATCTATGGTTATTGAAAACCTTGCATTGAGCCGTTCAAGTCAATAATTTGGCGTGAACCATATTTTAAGAAGTATTTTATAAATGTTTAAACTTTGTTTTATGACTCAAGCTTTGAGTTTAGTAAAGAGTATGAGTAAGGTTCATTTTCTTTAAAATAATTCATAGGAACTAAGTATTCACAAAAGTAAATGTTTTCACATTTAAGATGAGAGGGAACTAAAATTTCCAAAAATGTTTTGAGCAATAAAGGGAATATCGACTCCAAAAGGAATGCTTTAAGCTAAGTTTTGAGTAATTATCTCAAATAAAATAAAGAAGTTGTTTTATAAAACATATGAGCTAAGTATATTTTTGGGAGCAGTATTGAGCACCGATGTGGGAATTTGAGTTCATATTAACTCAAGTCTCCATAAATCATGTAACCATCATGGGTATCAAACGGTCATACTTTTTAGATGATCACTTAACTTAAGTTGGTGGATCCACTAAGTTAAGCGTTCTATATGACGACAAAGTAAAAGACAGTTCTGGCAGTGTGGGCAAGATGTTGTATCACCACTTAGGCTCATAGAGGTGGTGTCGGTTAGAGAATATCCCACTGAAACTATATTACTTTATGATATAAGTAAAGTTGAGTTTGTTACTGTATTTTCTTTAAGGAACTAAGTTGATTTTACTATTTATAAAACTTTCCATATATTGCATGTGTATTGTTTCTTTATAATGAGTTGAGTATCCAAAGTTAAGTATCCAGAGTCGACTATATATATTTGAATTGAGTATTTAATCTCTTAGTTGAGTATATAATTCTTGAGTACTTCTGATTTGAGTAAGTTTAAGTAGTTTTTAGTATCATTGAGTATTCCTTGAGTTGAGTAAGTTTGAAAAGAGGTAAGTATGTCATTTTATCAAGTTTCAAACTTATGTTATGTTTTAGAATTTTCTTACATGCTCGTACATTCCAAGTACTGAGTCATTTGGCCTACATCTTCTCATGATGCAGACACAGGTATTTAGGATCATCAACAGGAGCTTCGTTGATACATCCGAGAGTTTGAGTTAGCTTTGGTGAGCCTCCTTACTTCCGAATTCAGTTTACTGAGGATGTTGTGGGTCTTGTCACAATTTCTTTCTTTATCAGTTAGAAGTTTCATAGATAGTCAGTATAGTTGATAAGTCTATATAATTTATTTTATTAAATACTTAAAGTTGCATGTTTTATGGCGAGCTTAATATATTATTTTTATTCAGAGTTTTTCATTTGAGTTAAAGTTTTGTATTTCAGGTTCATGAATTTTTTTCTGTTTTAAGCTTATTCATGCTTAAGTTAGTCTTCCGCTTGTAGTCGGCCAGGATAAGAGTTCGCTTGGGGAACAGCAATGGCTCTTGAATTCTGGTCATGTCCAGGGTGTAGACTTGGGTCATGACAACATGTCCAAGGGAAGGTAAAGAACTCATATTAATCTTTATCTTGAGTTATTAGACTCTTGATTAAGATAACCCGATCTGATACCACTAGTTGAAATTCAACAGGGAACACATACTCACTGCTGGTTCCTCTGTATTTGAAGTTTAATAACAAATAATTTTGTATAGTTATTTACTCAACACTTTGTATTATTTATAAACATTCAAATAACACCACAATTACAAAGTTATGTAACCTAAAAAATTATAAACTTTAATTTCTATACACCCCAAGAAAAAAAAACGGTTTTAAGTATTCTAATATTCTTCAAGTTCTTCAACTTGTCGAACAATACCTACTCTTAAAACTCTGATTGTAAACATTAACTCTTGCCAGCAATCATATAATATATCTCTCAACTTGCAGCACTCCCCAAAATAAAAATTAAAACTCTCACAAAATCTTGGTCGTGTTTGATATTACTCCCAATGTAAGTGTGCAAGTTTCTCCAAAGAACTATTGCCCTATTTATAGATCACGCACGCCTCCTCGAAATCCTTACCGCCTTGATACCTTCTTTAACACGGACTTGCCTTTTGACTTGGCTTAGAAAGACAAACTTCCACGTAGTTGTGTCTTTAACTGAGTAAAAAATAATTTTCCTTAATTGAATAAGAAAACTTTTTTATGTATGAACTCCTTTTCCTACTCGTTTTGGATAAGCCACTTCGTATCACGTTTGCACATCCTGTTCTATCACTTTGACATTCTTCAAAACAATTAGATCTTTTGCTTCTTACAAATTCAAAATAAAGGAGGTTTGTGTAATATCGTAAACTACAAAGAAGATGATTGTTAAAATCTGAAGGAAGATCTCTAAAATCACCCCTAATCTAATATAATGATTGCATTAATTAACCTTAAGTACATAGTACTTCGTGATACAAAAGTGGAATATTTATTGAGTTTTGTTGAATAACAATGGCTTACATTGATTATTTAAATAAAAAGATTAACATGAACGAAGAGTTTCAAATTCAATTCGAGATTGAAAGATAAGTTGAATTCTACACCTTAATTAAAGGAAAATAATGTAGGATTGTATATTAATATCTAATTATAAGGAAAGTAGTATAGAATGTACTCTATTATGATATTAAACAGTTTATTTGGAGTATTAGAATTAGTAAATTATTAAAATGATTTTTTTATTTAATAATCAGAAAAATAATAAAGAACATAATTTAATTGTGCTCTAATAAAATTAACTTATTTAGTGAACAATGATTCTTGTTGGTCATGTCAGCACCACAAAAGATATATTTTTTAAATAATTGAGACTAATAAGGAATATATTTTTCAAATAATTAAATTAATAAGTATTTGTTATAAACAATTTGTATTATAGTGAATGTCTAATTATGTGGAGTCCTTGTAGGATATGGTTAGGAATCCTACTTGGGGACCAAGTAAGGTTTTCCCTATAAATAAAGGGTTTTCCTTCATTGTAATAAGATTTGTGAAAGATTTATGAATCCTAAATATACTTCAAGAGAAATAAGAAGTCTTTTCTCTTCTTCCTACTTTCTTCTTCTTCTAATTACATATAGTTTCATAACACGTTATCAGCATGATTGTTCTATTCTTAAAGAATGATGAAGAAGACGGGAAAAGGGCAAAAGAGATCTTGCATAAGTTATGAAATAAGGTTCTTATATCTTCACGGTATGATTTATCTTTATGTTATAATTATTTATGTAAAAGATCTGGAGGTACCATCTAAAGTAACTATTTAAATAGACTTGTCGACTTTGTATACATTTAATTTTAATCGACTAGGAAGAAAATTCCTTAATTTATTTTAATAATTAAATAAGCACAATTTAGTGAAAGGTGTGTTTTCAACCTTTATATGAGGTATGGATCTATTAAGCTACATTTATTAACTACTAATGTTGATTATAACAAATCAATAATATCAATTTTGTGTGTAATTATAATGTACGATCATATTAAAAATCATCAAAAGTGATAAATTACAATTATTTTGAAGGCTTGAGGTTGAGCCTCATTATGGGTGAGAGGATAGATTTAAGTTTTATCGCACCAAAAGAATAAGACGATGGATTTATGTTCAATCACAAAAAGAGGGTAAGACATTAGGTTAAAGTCCTGATGCATCATGATGATACGACATTGAGTTCAAGATCTATCGATTTATGACCTAAGACACTTTTATATGGATAAGACATTGAATGTGAGTCTCAATGCACCATATTGATGATATAGTAATGACTAAAGGGAAACTAATGTGTTTTTTTATGAGAAATCATGAAATTTACGGAATTTGCTCCACTACGTAAAGTGAATGTGGTTATAGTGCATAATATGTCTGAAAAAGGACAAGTGATTTTATAATGCACATAGATATGGAATGAGGTACTAAAATTATCATTATTTGATATGCTCACATATTTGTGTTTCATTCATGAAGAATGAGAACTTTTGATAAATGCTAAAAATATAGATCCATTCTCTAAAAGGAATGAGGTGTAAGCCACCATGCTAGGCATGAGAAAGATTGCGACCTTGGTCAATGATGTGGTATCACCAAGAATGTATCTAAGAAGACATGTATTATAGAAAAGTTTCATGTTTTATCTTCGGGCTTGTATTGGACAAGAACTAATGCAATTGAGGCACATTCTATGGTAAATAAGAAATTTACTAATTCCTATACTTTCTTAGTTTGACACGATTGTCTGGGACATCGTTAGTTTATAATGTTTAGACGAATTATGGAAAATTAAAATGGACTTTCATGGAAGAAACTAAATTTTTTGTAAAATGGTGAATTTTCTTGTACTACTTGTTAGCTAGGCAAGCCAATTGTGAAACCACCATAAACGAAAGTTGAGATTGAATTTTCTGAGTTCTAGGAACGTATACAGATATTTGTGGACCTAGTTATCCACCAAGTGGAATGTTTAGATATTTAATGATCCTAACAAATGTTTCTTCTATATGATCTCATGTGTGTCTATTACTATCTCGCAACTTGATGTTTGCAAATATGTTGGCACTACTAATATGTTTACATGCACAATTTTCTTCAGATTAGTTCATTCAATAATGGAATCACGACTCACATAAAGGGTAAAGTAATTGAGAAGAAATAAATCTAAAAGTTACTCTTGGAGTAATAAAATTAAAATTTACTCATAAAATAGTAAATCAGAAATTTACTAAAGCAAAAGGCATATGGCGTAGTAAACTTGGAGCTTACGAGTACTACTAATTTTATTAGTTGTCATGAATAACATGGTCATCCCAAAGATGTGCATACTGAGTAATGGACATACATTGAAAAGTTAGAAGATTCTTCAAGAATTCTTTTGTTGTTTGTTCTCATGACAAGTTGATTGGATCAACTAATATTAAGATTAAATATCTAAATTTTGAAAAATATAAAAGGTGAATATGGGCCCGTTTACCTATCATGTGATATGATAAAAAGATGCATCTATAAGGTAATCACATGTGCATTTGTTGTCAACCTGTAGTTTGACATTCATAAAATTGTTCGTGCAAAAATAATAGATTTAAGAGCACAATTTCAGAATATGTAATCAAGACAATTTATCTTGATAATATTGATAAATACTGAAGATATTGTGACATCAAATGTCTGAGATAGTGAAATCATTGCTTGTGAAAGTAAAGCTCCATGTGTTGATCTGAAATATGATACCGCATACAAAAGTAATTGTATGCATCAAACCAACAAATTATAATTAGATTTTCTTTCTGTTGATTTATGGTCAGGGATCAAATATTTTTCATCTGATTATTTTGGTATGTAGTATATAATCAACGAATATACAATGATGCACAAAGATAGGTTCTCCAAAAGATTGAGATATATGTTAGTTTGTCTAACATAAGGGGGAGACTAGAAGCAACACAAGAGTTGTAAATACATCTATTGAATGTCCCTTAAAGATAAAATCTATGACATGCATGAAGCATGATAGACAAATCAATTATAAAAAAAATAATCCTTGAAAAAGGGAGAGGATCAAAGAATCAAAATGATCATAATAAGGAGACAATGTGCTCTTGGAGAGCCTACGACATAACACTTTATGAAACCTCATGACACGGGTAGCTACCTAAAAATAATGAAGTGAATGAGATCTCAATAAGTTATGTGGTATTGTGAATTGATACAAAATGGTATATCGTTGACGATATCTTTGATACAATAGCGCACAATATTGTAAATTGATTATTATAATATAAATTCTACGATTATAAAAGCATGTTGGTGTATAAATAACTATCAAGTGAAAAGTGGAACGATACATCTTGGTAAGCGTAAAACTTATTTGACTTGGAATATAGGTACTAGAACATGTCATACATCTAATATTGAATGTTGTTACTTGACAAAATTTATATGAAAATATCCAATGGGTTCAAAATCTAAAGCATATACAAGTTTTTGGAAAACTTTTTTATCATCCTCATAAGGATTTAATAGATTCAAAATGCAGAGCATATTATGCAAGTTGATGACTAGAATTTAAACTCTTGGCAATAGATTATTTGCTTAAAGAAGTTGAAGTAGGAACTTGCAGAAATCTTTTACCCTGAAGAGAAGATTTATAAAAGCAGATACAAGAAAGCATACTTTGTCAAGGTTTTTCTACACTCATAAGCTCCCAAGAATGGTGATATCAACATGCAAGAGGTCTGTTCAAGTAATATTATTGTTGATTTATTCACCAAGTCTCTACCAACTACAACTTTCAAGAAGATGGTGCACAAGCTTGGAAAACGAAGATTCTAGTCTCTGAATTGATGTCCTCATAAGGGGAAGTTAATACGCGATGTACTCTTTTTCCCTCACAAGGTTTTGTCCCACTGGGTTTTCCTTGTAAGGTTTTTAATGAGGCATCCATAATGCGTATTATTAGATATGTGTACTCGTTTTCCTTCACTAGATTTTTTTCCCACTGGGTTTTATCTACTAAGGTTTTAACAAGACACATAATCTATTGACATTCAAGGGGGAGTGTTATAAACAATTTGTATTATAGTAAATGTCTAATTATGTGGAGTCCTTGTAGGATATTGTTAGGTATCCTACTTGGGGACCAAGTAAGGTTTTCCCTATAAATAAAGGGTTTTCCTTCATTGTGAATAAGATTTGTGAAAGATCTATGAATCCTAAATATACTTCAAGAGAAATAAGAAGTCTTTTCTCTTCTCCCTAGTTTCTTCTTCTTCTAATTCCATATAGTTTCTTGACAGTACTAAAGTTTTTAGAACGATTAGTAAAGAAACAATTTCAAACAGTTCTAAAAATAAGGTGATGTAACTGTAAATCTTTAGCTAAGTGTAACAAAAAAGATATTAGAAATATTAACAGAAATTAACGTAAATGTAAAATAAATCATGTAACAAATTACTTTATTCACATAAAAAAAGAACTTATAATAGCCAAACCTATATTATTATTATTATTATATATAATAGAAAAGGTGAAAGCGCTCACATGTCAGCGTCACAATTAATCTCTATTTTTTTTAATTTTTAAAAATTAATTAATAATTAATTAACAATTAAGCAATCCGTGAAAAAGTTTCAAATTAGTTTTAAATATACACGTGTCACTTCTTAGTTATTCACTATTTTAACATTTAAAATAATAATTAATTAAAACAAATATTAATGTAAATCAGTTATGGAAATATGTACGTGTCAACGTCATGTTTTTTTAAATATCTTACATATATACAGGAATCAATTAAAAAATTTTAAGTCAGTTTTACATATGTACGTGTCAAATTTAACAATTAATTTTATATATATAAAGCAATCTGCAACCAATAAAAAAAATTTTAAGTCAGTTTTACATATACGCGTATCAANATATATATAATCAAAAATAATTTTAATCAATAGCAGTTTTTATTAAAGAGGTTCCATAACTCGCCCACTATCTTATTCACAACTCATAAACTTCCGTAAATTGCTTCTCGACTTATTTACGATGTACGTATGTAAAGATACCATTTGTGTCAAACTAAACATGTTTCTATCTAGTTTCAACATACTCAATATGGCAATTCACACTTTTGAAGAAGTGGCAATTCACCACGACATTGACGAAAATCAAATAATTGGTAAATAATAATCTATATTATATAATTCATTTCATTTTATTGTGAATATTATAACTAAAAATTCAATTATTTTTCAAGATGTTGTTGGACATATTGTCTCATATGAACCGATTCAATTGTCAAAGAAAGGAGACAAAAATAGTTCTTTCATGAATATTGTTGTACAAGATGAAAAGTAAGTATTATTAAACAATTTTCATTAAATAGGGTGGAGACGATTATTTTATATTTTGATAACATTGTTCGCACAGGATGAACAATTTTTCTGCCACTTTATGGGATGATCTGATATGCTCAAATTTTCTTCTCGAAAAGAAGTAAAAACGGTCGCATTAAGTAAAAAACCCAACTAGTGAGGTTGAGATCGTTCCCATGAGGAAAATGGTTCAGACTTAACTTTATTCTATTATTAATTCTATTTAGTCAATTATTTCCCGAAAATATATAATTAAAGGGGGTTTTGATTAATAAAAATAATTATCTAAATTAAAGTAAACAAGTGACAGGTTCAAGTATTGGACTTTAATCAAGTAATGAGAGTAACTAGGGCGTAAGTGTTCCCCCACGGGCTCCTAACTCGGTAATTCTAGCTATAACAATCCTTTCCTAGTATCTTGCATGCAAAGTGATAAGTTAGGTATCTCTAAATCCTTGGTCCGGAATCTAGAGAAATTCACTCAGCACCTTGGTCCGGCTACGTGTGTTGCTTTACTAACCTTATATTTACCTCATATAAGCATCATATTCGATATTTGACTAAGTTGTTACTTCGTACCAACTGACAGTAGCCTATTAGATTGTATACACTAAATCTATGTTGATAATTCTTTTCCTATTATCCACCTCCTTGGTCCGGCAAGTAGCAATAAAGCGAGTTCTAACTTTGCTCATCCGTTAAAAAGACTTCTAAGCGAAAGAATTAGCAATACATGCAAGACACTATTTTAGAATTGTTATTTTAGCTAGGTTTTACCTTGTTATTTATCCATGGTTCCCACAACCCTTGTTATGGAGTTTAGTTACCCATGTTGATAATCACACAATTCATATTGATAATATAAGAATTCATGCACTTACTTTGATGAGAATGAACAAACTCCAGAAATTTACTTGAATAAATCACCAAAACACCAATAATTGATTCCAGAAAAGTAATATCAAATCCCCAAAATCAAGAGTTCAATACTTAGACAATAAAACTAAAAAATATCCAAAGGTCTAACCCAAAAACGAGGTTTTTCGAACTATTTATAATAAAACAAAACTTCACAAAAGAGGGAAATATATATAAGGAAAAATCTGCCAAAAATGCGTCCGAGTCGACGACCTTCGCGATGGACCATCGTGACTACAACGGACCGTCGTGGCTTCTGTCGTTCCATACTTTAGCACAAAACTCTGCTGCTTTCTTCATCAACTCTCTATTACCCTCGACGGATAGGTGTGACGGACCGTTTCAAGCACGACGATCTGTCGAGGGGCTTCGTTCCACGACACTTAGAATCTTTTGAAGTTGGATGCTGTGACTACTCCCTGTTAGCCTTGATGAATGTACAGGACGGACCGTCGTGAGCTTTCGTAGACCCACACTTGGTCAGAATTCCCCAACTTCCTTCAGCAGACATTATATTCTCACGACGGTTGACCTTTATGAACCGTCACAGCCACGACGGACCATCGTGGGGTCTGTAGGTGGTTACTTCTACAATTTTAGCTCAAACTCTCTGCGTTCTCCTTTGGATGGATTTCCTTGAAATAAATAGAAAAATACATGAAAAATCATTACAAAAGGCTTTAGACACACACTAAACTTAAGGAAAAGGCATTGAAAGTACCGTGAAACCATGGTTCATCAACACCCTCAACTTAAATTCGTTGTTTGTCCTCAAGTGACGCACTATGACTCACTAAAAAACTTTTTACAAGAGTATCCATCTTTTAGCTTTTACAATCATTTGGATAGCAATCCTGACTATTCTCATTATGTTCATGCATGCTATCACTATTAGGATTGAATCATGTGGATCAGACCATGACACAGACTCACCACAAATTGACACCTATCCTCTTTGATCTCTCACCTAGGTGCTAATTTTTTCCGGTATTGCAACTAGTGTCCTCACTTCAAAATAACATCCTTATTTTTCACATAATGATTTCAGTTTGAGTAGAAGTATTACTTTTTGACGCTCTCTCTCTCTAAACAACTTGACAACTCATTTATACATATTGTCATAGGTTTGCCCTTATTTTAACTGTCTCAAGTTCGCCATAACAACTTTTAGAATCACGATAGGACTTTCTTAGCTAGTAACATAGGCTCAGGGTCAGGTAGGGTATATTTAGGTATATTTTAGTGATTTGTTCCCATCCTTGACTTATCGGTTACGCGTCCTACCATTTCATCGTTTTATTTTTCCCTATTTTTTAATTTTCTTATATTCTTTAACCTTGCTATTTTCCCTTCTTTCTTCTTTTGTGTAAGTGACTCTTTTCTTTTCTTGCTTGTATTTTCACATTTTCAAATATTTTTTAATTTTTTTTGTTTCACTTTCCTTTCAACTTTTATTGAGTCACTTTTCTTTTGTTCTTTATCTCTCTTTCTTCTTTCAACCCCACTTTCCAGAGCATTCCTCATAATAGTCACCCTTAATTTGGCTTTGCCATGAGTCAAAGTACACAATACCCAAAGTTGGATCAAGTCCACGACAAGGTTGTTTTCTGCATTAGCCACCCTAAACTTATGCTTTTGCAAAAGCTGAGGTGCACATATCCATGGAGGGACCAGGGCCAACACATTGTTCCAAGAAAATATCAATTGGGGTGAAAAAGAAAGGTCTATTTTAAGCTCAAATCATTTGGATCAAAAAGGGATTAATTTCATTCGGTTTTCTGTTATTTAGGCTAAATATTGGCTATATTGAACAAGGGCCTATGATCCTTTCCTTATTGTCTATTACGGCTTACTTTTAGCAGGACTAACCAGGGAAGTTCTAGCTTAGTACAAATAGTGGACTATTCAAATTTTCCTCAAACTCACTTGACATCTCATTACTCTACCAGATTATCAGACACCTAGTTCGAGTCTAAGAATTAGGTTCACGCAGTGGTGTATCTCTATGTCATGCTTAGACATATTTATTTTTCACTATGCCTAGCATGCATCATTTTCATTACATCAGGATATCATTTCTATTTTAGCCATCATGCTTCAGAGTTATACTATATACAAAAGATATAGACATTCCGGTTCAACAATAAAAATAATCAGTCTCTTGGGGAAAAAGAACACAGGCAATAAAACCCCAAAAGAGGATCCTGAGTTGGGCTACTCAGACTTCACCCTAGTACTCACTTTCCACTTACCCCACCCCCAACAAAAAGATATGAAATTGTCCCCAATGCATAAAAGAATCCAAAATAATAGAGTGGTAGGTGAAGCAAACCTGAGGCGCAAAGCGCAGTCGATCATCAAGCTGGTGGGTCCGGTGTCGCGGAACCCACTCCCTCTGTAGTCTAGACACCCTCAGTAGTGTCCTCAGCATCAATAACACCCTCAGTAGTGCCTCTCTCAACAATCACAACACCATCAGTAGTGCTCTTCTCTTCCTCAACAACTCCGGAGATAGACGCCCTAGCAGCCAACTCAATAGCCCTCAACTGACGGGCCTCCTCATCAGAAATCAAGGCTCTCCTCGCAACCTCCAACTCTCAGTGCTCCCTCTTTTGTTCCCTATCCTCATCCTCATTTCGACCTCAACGCCTCTTGGCATGCTCTCATAGTGGAGGTGGTGGCACTGCATCATTGGAGAATAAGGCCGCCAAAACAGTATCCTCGATGGGATATGTATAAGGGGCCTCAGACTCGGGTACCCTAGCCTCTAAAATCGTGTCCAGGTCCACTCTCAAACTCTCTTTAGCATCCTGATGGGTCGACACGTCCACCAGAGGGGCTGGCCGGTCTAGCACACACAACTCAAAAGCGTCCAAGAGCTGATGAACCTCCATGATCTTCCTCTCCGTGTGCTGGGCCATCTTCCGCTACATACGCTCCTACGCCTCAGCAATAGACCTCAGCATCCAAGGCTGGATGTGTTGCAGAAGAGTGGCCATTTGGGCCTCAAGTTTGTGGACCCTAGCAAGTGGGACCAGATTGGTAAAGGGAGTCGAGCGAGATGACCTCGGAGCGGTGCTACCACCCGGGATAGACTCGATCGGGATGGTGTCAGTAGAACCAGATGTAGCCTGGGTAGCCTCTTGGGCTTGCTCTACTGTATCCGCGGGTTCTCACCAAGCAGAGGTACCTCCGAGCGGGGCCCTTTGTGTGGAGACAACTCATTGTCCTCATCCCTGATAAGGCAATTATCAACAGTGCTCGGCGGGGTCTTGATCTAATCTATGTGCCAAATGGGTACACCTACGTACCTGGACAACGCAAACACCATGCACGGAAATGGGTAAGAAGTAGTGACCTTGAAGTCCCTCTCGTGCATGACCGCCTGAAGAAGCCAAGCGAAGTCCACCTTAAACCCTGCTATCATCGCCGCCAATAGAAGTGCGTGATCCCATGTGACAATATTGTCTGCAACAGTGGGGAAAAGAAAGTGGCATACTATCAATCACAAAAACTTTGCTGTGAAAGTCAGGTTAGCCTTCTTGATGGCTCCTTTCGGCTCAAGTACCCAGTTAGCATCCTCTCCACCAATGGATAAATACCGAGCAATCCACCTCTTGGTTGTCTCTCTCAACTCTGGCTCACGTAGGAACTATCTATCTTTAACCAGTTTCCACTGGTAGTCAAACTCGGCAGTGAGAGGAGTCCGGTTGGCATCAACAGTCTCGCCGTATAGATACCCGCGGAGCGCTGGCAAGGAGATGTCTCCGTCCATTCTAGCCGGTGCCTGGTGAAGAGGGCATGGATTGACAGCATGGTGGCGAGACTCCCTGTAAGGACCCGCCTCTCCAGTGTAAGGGTCCGGGTCATAATCCCCTTATCATTCAGCAGCTTGGCGTCTGTGTACACCTGAAATTTCCCCTCAACACACCACTGGTTGGGCTGGTCGTCAACCGGGGCAGGGACTCCAGTCAGTGGTGCTGGAGTGGAACCAGCACTATTGGCCTCATCAGACGAGGCGGACTGGGATGCAGTGGCTGGAGAAGAGGCCTCCTCAAACCCAAAGACTTCTTCTGAACCAGATACTTCTTCAGAAGCATCTCAGGAGTGTGTAGCAAACCCAGAAGGTGTGCCGGTCAGTATGCGCTCCTCTTCAGACTGGGAGGCAGTGACTACGTCGGGTGCCACCTTCGTGGGAGTGGATCTTGTAATGCATGCATCCCGTGCAGGAGTGACGGTTCCTGGGGGACACATATTAGGGGTCACGCTCATCGTCAGAGTCAATGACCAGTCGGGCAGATGGGGCGACGAACTTGGAACACCCACGTGAGTATACTCGATCTTGTTTTGGTGCCATGAGTGTTAGTACCAGCATATAACAACAATTGGTACCATTAGAACAAAACAAGACATGCATAGAAGAAAACAACAATGGAAAACTAAAATTGAACTGGCAGTGCTGCAGTTGCAGTACTGCACGATGGATCCATTAACAATGCGTCGTCAGCGTGACGGACCGTCATGGGGGTCCGTCATGAAACACTTAGGAAATTCTTTTTGAGACTTTCAGGAAAAAAGTCTCTGTCAACTGTGATGGTTATGCAGGACGGACCGTCGTAGGAATGACAGTCCATCGCAGAGGTCCGGCGACAGACACTTGAGAAAAATATTGAGACTCTCAGAAAGAAAGTCTCTTGCGACCCGTAACGGTTGTACAAGACGAACCGTCATAGGCACGATGGTCCGTCGCAAAGCTCCGTCGAGGGACACTTGAGAAAAATATTGAGACTCTTAGAAAGAAAATCTCTGATAACCGTGACGGTTGTGCAGGATGGACCGTCGCAGGTGTGACGGCCCGTCGTAAGTGTCTGTAAGGGGACACTTAGAAAGTATTTTGAGACCCTCAAAAACAGGGTTTTGACAATCGTGATGCTTGTGCAGGATGGACCGTCGTGGGTATGACGGTCCGTCATAAGTGCCCGAAAAACTGGGAGTGGCGGAAATAACAAATAAAAAAATTGGGGCTTGGTGTGACAAACCCCACGACGATTCATTGTGGGCACGATAGTCCGTCTTCAGGGTCTCGTTCTGTCTTAAAGTTACAGAATTGAGAAGCATAAGTAGTCCCCTAAATTTCCTAATATGAACTAAACTTATCAACCCACAATTCCTAACCAATTTACCCATCATTCTAGCATTCCTATGATAATAATTTTTCGAGTTTTATCAAGCAATTTCGGAGAACTATCAATCTAGGTCAGAAACAAATATCATAAACATACATCCCCTATTCGATTTAGTTAACACAACAACCCCGTTCTTTTTACAATAATAATGGTATAAAGGCACTTAGGATTGTTGGGGTGAGGTCTTAGCATGCATTAGGGGTCAAATATCAAACACCCACACATACAGAAACATGTATTTTAGCATGGAAAAACAAGAACGAAATGTAGATGAGTGATAGAGCAGAAGCACATACCTGAAAATGAAGTCAATCAATAAGAAATGCAACACCACAAAGCGATGAGTAGCGCACTTAACCAAGACTCCGACCATCACTGAACGGAAAAATACTTTGGGAGTTAGGAGAAGAAGGGTTTTGGGGAATGTGGGTAAAGGAATGAAATCAGAAGATCAGGGAACATAAGAGTGATTGAGGAGATGAAGAGGGAGAAAATGGAGGAAATGAGAGAAATAAATGGTTTGAATGAAATGGTGGGAAGTTAAAACGTTTTAAAACTTTTAATATTCGCCGGTCGGGTCGGGTCGAGTCTATGGGTTTTTTGACGCAACGAGTCCCCATCAGCGGACCATCGCAGGCACGACGGTCCGTCGTGGGGGTCCGTCATGCATGCCCTAACTTAGAAAATTTGAATAACATACATGGGCACGATGGACGCTTGCGATGGTCCATCGCAAGCGTGACGGGCCGTCGATGGGTCCGTCAAAGGGTGATGCAGACTAATTTTCTGCAGATTTTTTGGTGATGTGATACCTGCAAATTTAACACCGATTAAGCTATTCTTTTTGTATTCTCTGGACACATTTTTTTTGTTTTTTTGTTTTGTTTTTTTGGACACGGACCCTAAAGTATGCTCTAGCCAACACTTCTAGCAAAAACAAAACCAATATTTAGAACGATGTTTGAGGAAATAAAAGCAAAGAAACAAGCAACTATAACTAGAAAATCACGAAAAACCTATAGTTGGCTAAACGATACATATTAGGTTGCCTCCCAACCAGCGCTTGATTTAACATCGCGGAACTACATAGGGCACTTGATTACTCAGACTTCATCAAGATGGTATGCCTCGATCACTTTATTCGCCGTTTCAGCGTGCCCAGATAGATTTTGATACGTTGTACGTTCACCTTAAACCGCACACCCTCCTTGTTCTCCAACTCAACCACTCCATGAGGGAATAGTTAAGTGATCAAGTAAGGACCAGTCCATTTGTACTTGAGTTTGCTCGGAAACAAACGCAACCTACAATTGAATAAAAGCACTGAATCCCCAACCATAAAATCTCGTTTCTCAATCTTTTGGTCATGGTACTTCTTCATCTTTTCTTTGTAGAGGGATGAACTTTCATATGCTTTTAGGTGAAATTCATCAAGCTCATTCAACCCATTAAACCTATGTTCAGCAGCTTCAGTCCAATCCATTTTCAACTTTTTCATTGCCCACAAGGCTTTATGCTCTAATTCAACCGGTAAGTGACAAGTCTTCCCATATACAAGTTGGTATGAGGACATGCCTATGGGAGTCCTGTATGTTGTCCGGTAGGCCCAAAGAGCATCATCAAGCCTGCTTGACCAATCCGTTCTACTAGCATTCACCGTTTTTGGTGAAATCTTCTTAATCTCCCTATTTGACACCTCAACTTGCCCACTAGTTTGAGTATGGTAAGGAATGGACACATTATGGCGAACCCCATATTTCTCTAATAATCCCTTAAACAATTTGTTGCAAAAGTGGATCACCCATCACTAATAATAGCCCTTGGTGTGCCAAATCGGGAAAATATATTCTTTTCAAGAACGCGGTGACACTCTTCCTTCATTATTTGAGAGTGTGATAGCTTTCACCCATTTAGACACACAATCGTCCGCTATTAGAATGTATTTCATCCCATGAGAACTTACAAAAGGGCCCATAAAGTCAATACCCCACACATCAAATAGCTCAATAACAAGAATGGGATTTAAAGGGAGCTCTTGCTTTCTCGATATGCAACCATCTCTTTGGCATCTATCACATGCCTTAGCGAACTCATGAGCATCTTGGTGGATAGTTGGCCAATAGTAGCCTCATTGCAAGATCTTGTGAGCGGTCCGGATACCACTATGATGTCCACCTACGGGTGAAGAATGGTATGCCTCCAAAACACTCAACATCTCAACCTCTGGCACACAACGCCAAATAAGCCCATCGGCACAACTCCTATACAAGTATGGCTTATCCCAAAAGAACTTTTTCACATCATGAACTTTTTCCTTTGATGAATGGACAAGTCCGGTGAGATGATATTGCTAGCCAGATAATTCACAAAATCTACGAACCATGGAATCAAGTCTTAAGAGGCGGCCAATACATGCTCATCAGGGAAAGTATCATCAATTTCAGTTTTATCCCCCAACTCTCTCATTTCTTCATCATCTAAACGGGACAAGTTATCAGAAACTTGATTTTGGGTTCCTTTTCTATCAATCACCTCAAAGTCAAATTCTTGAAATAGTAATACCCAACAAATCAACCTCAATTTTGCATCCTTCTTTGCCATCAAATATCTCAAAGCTGAATGATCAGTATGCACAATAACCCTAGTTCCAAGCAAATAGGAGCGAAATTTCTCAAAAGCAAAGACTACGTCAAGGGTCTCTTGCTTAGTCACGGTGTAGTTCTTTTGGGCTTCATTTAGGGCTTTACTAGCATAGTAAATGGGGTGAAGGATTTTGTCCCTTCTTTGTCCCAATACCATACCAAGAGCAACCCCACTAGCATCACACATTACCTCAAATGGCTTGCTCCAATCCGGTGATAATGATAGGTGCAGACACCAACTTTTCTTTCAACTCACCAAATGCCTTAAGACAGGATTCATTAAAGTAAAATTTACACTCTTTCTCAAGAAACTTGCACAAAGGATGCGCAATTTTTGAAAAATCTTTGATAAACCTCCAGTAAAAACCTGCATGCCCAAGGAAGCTTCTCACACCTTTGACAAAGATAGGTGGGGGAATTCTCTCTATTGCCTTGACTTAAGCTTGATCAACCTCTATACCCTTCTCAGAAATGCGTTGACCCAATACAATACCCTCTTTCACCATAAAGTGACATTTTTCCCAATTTAGTACTAGATTGTAGTCTTCACACATCTTAAGAACCTCAGACAAATGACTCAAACACCGCACAAAGGAGTCACCAGCCACAGAAAAATCATCCATAAACACCTCAATAGTGTCCTCCACTATATCGGAGAATATCGACATCAAACATCTCTGAAATGTGGCGGGTGCATTTCACAACCCAAACGACATTCTCTTGAACGCAAAGGTCCCATATGGACAAGTAAAGGTGGTTTTGTCTTGATCTTCCGGTGCAATAGAAATCTGATTATACCCCGAATAACCATTATGAAAATAGTACCACCCGTTTTCGGCAAGTCTATCCAACATCAGATCTATGAAGGGCATAGGAAAATGGTCTTTTTCGATCCATGCATTTAATTTCTTGTGATCCATACACACTGTCCAACTAGTCGCCAGTCTCATTGGAACAAGCTCATTTTTCTCATTGGGGACCACAGTCATTCCCCCTTCTTAGGTACACACTGAATAGGGCAAACCCAACTACTGTCAGCGACTGGATAGATCACTCCGGCATCCAACCACTTAGTAATTTCCTTCTTCACTACATCTTGCATAGGTGGATTTAGACGTCACTGATGCTCAATACTTGGCTTATGATCGAGCATGAGTTGAATCTTATGAGAACAAATACCGGGAAGGATCCCAATAATATCTGCAATAGTACACCTAATAGCTCTTTTGAACCTTTTTAACACTTTCACCAAACTCTCAACTTGATGTACATTCAATTTGACGCAATAATAACTGGCAAAGTGTCATCTTCTCCCAAGAATACATACCTCAGATGAGGTGGTAGAGGCTTAAGTTCTAATTTTGGAGCCTTCTCAATAGACGATTTCTCGGGTGGAGATTCGCGATGTTGCATATCTGACTCAAATTTCTTTGGTTTAAGACGAACATTACCTCGATCAAGTGTCGCGACCAATGACCCATACTCATCAATGCCATAACTATCAAAATTCATGATCACTGCCGTCAATGCTTCTACACCCAAATGCTCTTCAATTTGTACCTCAGATGACTATTCAACTCGGTAGGATATAGCATATACCGATTGGAGCTCACCGCTCTGCCTTATGGACCTACAAATGTGGAAGGTCACTTTTTCATTGTTCAACTGGACTTTCATCTGCCCCTTTTCCATATCAACCAAGGCTCTACCCGTAGCAAGGAATGGCCTCCCAAGAATAATAGGCACCTCAAAAATCAGCTAGAAATAAAAACGACGCCACTTTTACTAGAACATCGTGGAGTATACCAATGGACCTTTTTACCGTTCGATCGTCCATTAGTAGCCGCATCGCAGTGGGCTTGGGGTTACCCAAACCCAACTTCTTGTAAATCCATAGGGGTATGAGATTTATACTTGCCCCAAGATCACATAATACTTTTGTAAAATGTAATAACCCGATTGTACAAGGAATAGTGAAAGCACCCGGATCTTCTTTCTTTTGCACTAGAGATCTTGTAGGAATGGCACTAAAGTGTTGCATTCTATTATCATCCTCAAAATTAATTGATCTTTTTTATGTAACCAAATCTTTCATGAATTTGCCATAACCGGACATTTGCTCAAGAGCTTCTACCAAAGGGACATTGATAGAAAGCTATTTCAACATCATTATAAAACGCCGGTATTTACAATCCTCTGTCTTTTTTACTAACCTTTGTGGGAAAGAGGTGGTGTTTTAGGCATGGGGGTCACCTTTTGGGGCACCTCAACATCTTTTACCGTTTTATCTTCTAACTCACCACTAACCTCCACCACTGTATCATAATCTCTTATCACCTTTTCTACACCAGAAGGTATAGGTGGATAAATGGTTTGCTTACCACCCCGAGTAGTGATTGCCATACAATGCCCATCATTTTTCGGATTTTGGACAGTGTTGCTAGAAAGAGTGCCCGTTTGTCGTGTGTTCAAAGTTGTAGACAATTGGGCCATTTGAAACTCAAGATGCTTAATCGAGATTGCATGTGTATCAAATTTCTTCCCTATACTGCTAAGTCATTCCTTAACTCTTTAGTGTGCTCATCATTAGCATCGAACCTCCTTATCATTTTATGCATCATATCCTCAACTCACACCATACTACTTACACCATCCCTAGGAGCAATTTCACAATTTTGATGTGGAACATAGGGCCCACTTCTATCATTTCTGTTACCATAGTTACCCCGGTTGAAGTTGTTGTCGCAGTTGTAATTCCCATCTCGGACATAATGACCCTTGCAGTTATAATTACCATAGTTCCGACCTTGGTTTCCTTGACCTTGGCGCCAACTCTCCTAATTAGAGCCCTGGGCGTTTGATCGGAAACCCCCCGTCTGATCATTCATTGCTTAGTAGTCCTCCTCATAGTAATATTCATCATTTGGCAGTGGTGGTTTAGACAATTAGTTCACCGCATTTACCTTTTCCGCACCCCCAGCAACATGTTTGAACACCAATCCAAGCTCAGTTCTTATTTGAGCCATCTCCTCACGAAGATCATCTGCGACTTTGTTGTGTGCGGATTGGACTGCGAAGGTGTTTCTCCCAGTATCTGACTTCCTAGTACTACAAGCTTTATTATTTCGGGAGATTATCTCTAACTATTCAGCAATCTCAGTATAAGGACACTCCCCATATGAACCACCCGCTATTGTATCCAACATCGATTTGTTATTATCATCTTGTCCCCGATAGAACTACTCTTTCAGAGACTCATTATCTATGTGGTTATTTGGGATAGTTCGCAAGAATTAAGTGAACCTATCCCAAGAACTGCTAACTGACTCTCCCGGTAGTGCCACAAAGTTGTTCACTCTGTCTTTGTGGTTTAGTTTCTTAGACACCGGGTAGTAGCATGCTAAGAAAGCATCCCTCAATTGATTCCAAGTGAAGATTGAGTTATAGGGGTTATCAGTAAACCAGATAGCAGCCTCTCCCGTCAGTGAGAGAGGAAAAACTCGTAGCCCGATTACATTTATATTCAAATCGGGCCTCCTTACACAACTTTTGCACACTGCCTTACCTTAGCGATGTGGGCATGTGGATCCTTAGAAGGTAGCCCTGAAAATATCCCTCTAGTAATGAGAATTTGCATCAGACTACTAAGTACCACAAAAGTGTGGTCGTGTGGTAGAGGGGGCAAGGCGAGTGGCCCATCAGAGTCTGCAATATTTTCATAGACTCTATAGTACTCTTGAGGGCGTGGAACGGGAGGTTGTCTCCGTATTTCACCTTCCCCACGAATATCAGGTAATACAGGATCACGAGCGTCGACCAACGGTGGAATTTGTGGGTCGACCTCATCACCTTGGATGCTGGAATTTCGATTCATTCTTCTTAAAGTACAATCTAGCTCGGGGTTAGGTTCAATTACGGGTATTCCTCTACTCCATGTGTTTGGTATGTAAGGAAGTTAGACCTGCAATAGACAAAAACAAAAACAAAAAGTAAAATTAGGAAATTGTTGACTAAACTTCGGTAATAAGCTTAAAGTTAATTTAAAAGCCACTTTCCCCGGTAATGGCGCCAAAATTTGATACGCTCAAATTTACTTCTCGAAAAGAAGTAAAAGCGGTCGCATCAAGTAAAGAATCCAACTAATGAGGTTGGGATCGTTCCCACGAGAAAAATGGTTCAGACTTAACTTTATTCTATTATTACTTCTATTTAGTCAATTAATTCCCGAAAACAAATAACTAAAGGGGTTTTGATTAATAAAAGCAATTAGCTAAATTAAAGTAAAAAAGTGATAAATTGGACTTTAATTAAGTAATGAGAGTAACTAGGGCGTAAGTGTTCCCCACAGGCTCCTAACTCGGTAATATTAGCTATAAGAATCCTTTCCTTGTATCTTGCATGAAAAGTGATAAGTTAGGTATCTCTAAATCCTTGGTCCGGCATCTAGAGAATTTCACTCAGCACCTTGGTCCGGCTACATGTGTTGCTTTACTAACCTTATATTTACCTCATATTAAGCATCATATTCGATATTTGACTAAGTTGTTGATTCGTACCAACCGACAATAGCCTATTAAATAGTATACACTAAATCTATGTTGATAATTCTTTTCCTATTATCTACCTCCTTGGTTTGGCAAGTATCAATAAGGCGAGTTCTAATGTTGGCCATACGTTAAAAAGACTTCTAAGTGAAAGAATTAGCAATACATGCAAGACACTATTCTAGAATTGTTATTTTAGCTAGTTTTTACCTTGTTATTTACCCATAGTTCCCACAACCCTAGTTATGGAGTTTAGTTACCCATGCTAATAATCACACAATTCATATTGATGATATAAGAATTCATGCACTTACTTTGATGAGAATGAACAAAATTCAGAAATTTACTTGAATAAATCACCAAATTACCAATAATTGATTCCGGAAAAGTAATATCAAATCCCCAAAATCAAGAGTTCAATACTTAGACAATAAAACTAAAAAATATCCAAAGGTCTAACCCCATAAACGAGGTTTTTTGAACTATTCATAATAAAACAAAACCTAATAAAAGAGGGAAATCTATTTAAGAAAAAAAATTTGCCAAAAACACGTCCAAGTTGACGACCTTCTTGACGGACCGTCGTGACTTCTGTCGTTCCATAATTTAGCCAAATCTCTGCTTCTTTCTTCATAAACTATCTGTTACCCTCAACGGTCAGGTTTGACGGACCATTTCAAGCATGACGGTCCATCGAGGGGCTTCGTTTACGACACTTAGAATCTTCTGAAGTTGGGTACTGGGACTACTCCCTGTTAGCCTTGACGAATGTGTAGGACGTACCGTCGTGGCTATGACGGTCCGTCGTGAGCTTCCGTAGTCCCACACTTGGTCAGAATTCCCCAACTTCCTTCAACAACCTTTATATTCTCATGACGGTTGACCCCTACGGACCGTCACAGTCACGACGGACCGTCGTGGGGTCCGTAGGTGGTCACTTCTGCAATGCTAGCACAAACTCTGCGCGTTCTGATTTCGACAAATTTCTTGGAAATAAATAGAAAACTACATCAAAAATCAATACAAAAAGGCTTTAGAAACACACTAAACTTAAGGAAAAGGCAATGAAAGTACCGTAAAACCACGGTATATCATGATCTCGCCTTTCAAATGCAATCACATTTATCTGGATCAACAGATGAATTATTAATTGTTGTTCTTCAATTAATGAAGACAAACAAATTTAGAGATATGAATTTTAAAATTATTATTTTGTTACATAGTTGTTTATCATTATTTCGAATATTTTTATATGACTTTATAAATCTTATAAATTGTTTTAACAGATATCTATTTTATTCGTAGTTGTTAGTACCAGACTAAACTATGGATTAATACAGATCTACTATAATCTTCTGACTTTTAAAATAAGTTGATTGCATCAGGCGAATATGAGAATGCTCCACAAACAAGTTCAAGACAACACATTTCTATTTCTTAGGAGTTATCTAAAGGAATGGTGTCTTTTACATTTATTAAAGATTTCCTTCAATGCACTCAAGTGAATTGTATATTATATTATTGATTATAAAAAAAATTATTATATATAATTGTCTAACCATTATTATTAACTTACAGGAATCTAGATATCGGATTGTTGTAAAGATTCACTACAACAAATATGATATATAGCTACGAAATTATTAGCTATGACATCAAATTCGTCACTAATTATTCACTTTTAGTGACAAAATTTACTTTTCGTGCTTATATATATGAGACACATACTTTTAGTGACGGAACATAAGAATTCGTAGCAAAGTTTTGTCCACTAAAGTTTCCCACCAAAATATTATTCTGCATCATTTTTTTAAGTAGTGTTAGTCACGAATTCGAAGTTACGGTGATACATTATTTCGTCACTAATAATGTATGAAATTTAAAACAAACTACGACATCAAATTTGTCACTAATTATTCGCTTTTAGTGACAAAATTTACTTTTCGTGCTTAAATATATGAGACACATTCTTTTAGTGACGAAACATAAAAATCCATCGCAAAGTTTTGTCCACTAATGTTTCCCACCAAAAAATTATTTGGCGTCATTTTGTTAAGTAGAGTTAGTCACGAACTTAAAGTTATCGGTGACACATTATTTTATCACTAATAGTGTATGTAATTTATGACAAACTACGACATCAAATTCGTCACTAATTATTCGCTTTAGTGACAAAAGTTACTTTTCATGCTTAAACATATGAGACACATTCTTTTAGTGACGAAAAATAAAAATCCGTTGCAAAGTTTTGTCCAATAAAGTTTTCAATCAAAAAATTAATTGACGTCATTTGTTAAGTAGTGTTTGTCACTAATTTAAAGTTATCAGTGACAATTTATTTGGTCACTAATAATATATGTAATTCATGACAAAATATTTTTTGTTTTATAATTTATTAAATTTTAGTCACAAAAAAATTTCATCTAAAAAAATATGTTGTTAGAATATTGACAAATTAGAGTTCGTAGTTAAATATTATAAATTTTAGCTATCAAAAATTTATATTTAATTATGACATTTATTTAGTCACTAATAATATAAATAATTGGTGACAAATATTTAATTGTCTCTAATCAATCTATGATTTTGTGACAACAAAAAAATTATCACAAAATATGTAAGGTGTTAAATAGCGACCACTTAAAATTTGTAATGAATAATTAAACTATTTGCTGCGAAAAACTTCATAGCTAAATACAACATTTTTCTTGAATTGTTCATCATTACAAGTGACGACTTACAAAAAGAATAATACAAGTGATTCACAACAAGTAGACAGAGTCCATTCATTAATTGGCAAGTGATAATATTAAAACTAATGAATTCGGTCGATTTTATAAAAACGAGAAAGTTCAATACATCAATTTTCTTAAATGCAATTATAAAATGCATTATTTGAAAAATACAATCCTGGTTATAGGTATTGTGAGTGGGCATGGTTCTACCACTAGATCACTAATATTTGCTTGTTTAGCACTTTTATTTTTTATTTGATACACTTTCATTGATAAGCACAATAAAAAAAATAATTTGTCAAGTCTTTCTGCTAAGTTTTGTGTATTTCTATTGATTTGTGATTGGTAAACTACATAGATTAAGTCAATCTATTTACTTTTGTATATATATGTACATATTTAATAGTGATTCGACATATGTACGTAGGGTAACTATACAAAGATAATATCGACTTACAAACTTAGACTTTGCAAAGGGGCACTATATTTCATTAATTTATATTAACTTTTTCCATCAATGTGAGAATTGAAATAAACTAAAAAATAACAGAAATGAACTAACGAGGATTTTAAATATATTATGATGAAGTACTATAGTTATTGGTATGGATGTTCAACTTGAACCAATTATTCATTTTTTTGATAAAATCAAAAGTTTAATTTTAAATAAATTTATCATTGTACAAAATAATTTTTAAAAATTTACAAATAAATAAATAAAATGACAAAATTGTACTGAATATATTTAAACATATTCAAAACAAAATACACAGTTAAATTCAAATATAATCTACATTTGAATGAATTGTGGGTGGTAAATTTCATGCATTTGTGTATGAGTATAAATAATCATATAATATATTGTTTCTACAAAAGTTAAATTTTAAAAAAGTGAATGAAGTATAAAATAAAACAAAAATGAATAATAATAGAGAGTTGGTCTGATGGTAAGCACTTTTCACGGTCAACCTTAAGGTTGTGAGTTCAATTCCCCAAGGCAACAAAGTGACTCATCTTTTCTTATTTAAAAGAGACTCAATGTCTCATTGTGGATCCAAAAACCATACATCATGAGTGACATCAAGCATGCTCATTACGCTATCTCATGAAATCAAATTGCACATTTATCATATAAGGATGCACAACAACATGAACAACATGCAAATTTATGAATTTCTTTTTTTTCATGTAATAATGACCTTTCATAATATGCATAAAATAGAATCATTTAAAACATGCATTACATATTAAGAACATGCAACTTATCACCTTATGCAACACTCCTATCATGAACAAGCTGCTTAGGAACTCTTTGGTTTCAAGCTTGAGTAAAAATAGAAGGAAAAGATAGGGACATCCAAAACCTTAATACTCAAATCATCCTTCCCCACTTAGGATAAACTCATTCAAGAGCAACTTCTCTCAACCCTAGGGGAATCATAGCTTACCAACCTTATTAACTAAGCACATCATCCCTCTCTTTGGATCTAAGCTTATGAACATCCTTCTCACCAACACTTCAAGGTTATTTTTAATCTATAGAAGAAAAAAGGGAAATCATCATATTAGGGACATCAAGGGCTCTAAAAATCTTACCATCTATGCACATTATCCCCCACTTGGGGTAAACCTAATCACATCATGCCCTTAAAAATTAAGGTCAAGGAAATCAAGACCAACTTACAAGGGTCATCACTTTATGGTGGAACTTTCCAACCAACAATGCCTAGGTATAATCTAAGCACTTCCTCAATTGACCATATTTAAATTCAATCTTAAAAGACAACTAACCACTTCAAAGTAGGTCAACCTCAATTCTCTCCTTCTCTTGAAGAGCTAAGTGGTACATACCATGAATCTCCCTAAGTCACCTTAGGGTAATCATACTTCCAACTTATGGAATAAAACTTATTTTCCCCTTTTACCACTCTTAGAATAGGTTCATAGAGAATCGTTTACTAGTCATAAAGTTTTTACCATTAACTAGAACACTTCACAATCACCTTACAAGGATCAACACACTTTTTTCCCTCCTTAAGACCAAGCCTATACAAAATATTTCAATCCACCAAAAGAAAAGCTATGAAGCATTTCACATATACTAAGTAAACACTCATCGATCTCACTATTTACCACATTCTCCAAGACTTTTCAAGCCTATATTATAACATCATGCTACTATCCTACATAGTCATAAGACATGCTATCTTCCATGGGGAACTCCATTCAACCATAACGACTATTAACAAGATAGAAACATATCTTAATATAACTTTTAACATAACCTCTCATTCCTCATAATCCACCTAGAGTCAAATATGGAATCACATCAACATGTACTAAAATTCACCTTCACATATACTTATCAAACCATAAAACCAAGCTAAGTATCAAAACTCACCTTTTCTCCCTCAAGCATTGAGAAATCATCCCTTCCAAGCAATCACATCTAAAAGATAACCGGACAAGAAAACATAGGAGAGAGATCTTATAACATTAAGTTCTATGGCACGACATGAGAATAGTGAAGAAGGGAAACGCTATCGTCCTATAGCCTCTCGTACGATTTGATGTGTCGCGACTCACCACCAATGTTACGAGACTCTACTAGACGTGGCAACATGAGACATTGAAACCTAAAGACAAATCCTAAAACCTTATGCTCTGATACCAAGTTTACTACGACCCGAGGGTATACCCTAGAAGTTATGGTATTCTTGAATCTTAACACGACGTCGTCGACCTCTCAGAGGTCTAAGACAAGCTTCTTAATGTACCTTCATTGCATACTCATAGAAATAGCGAAAAATTTATAAATTTTCATAGCACATCATATGCTACAACATTAGTTCATATATATATATATAAAATATCATAATACATAGTTAGACTCTTATATGTCTTTGTCATCTTAAGACATAACTCAAAAGAATAGGATAGGGACACGACCCTTAACAACATAAAATGATATCTAAGCTATTACATTAACTTAAAGAAACATCTTGATATAGGCAACCCTTGAATCATAAGGTCCCCTTTACTTGAACTTGGGAGATCTATCCAAGCTCTTCACTTAGGAGACATCCTCTAGCCATCACCACCTACAATTGTGTAAAAAGATGAAGAGGAATGGTATTAGTACAAGAATGCACTAATGACAACCATGCAAAAACATGCATTTAAAAAGGACATTTTGTTTGAAATCATGCAACATGTCTTTTTAGTAAACTTCATGAACATAGGCACATATAAGCTCAATATAGTTCACATACATCATATAGACATGGATAATAAGCATAATAGCACATAAAGTCGTTTATCATACTTACAAGCATATTTAATACACATCATACAATACCTCTCTTTTATTTTACTTCTTTTCTTAAGTAACCCTCAAGTGTACCTAGTGCAATGTATCCCCTTGAGGTCACCTTACAATAGTCTTTCGTAATATGCTTCATGAACAAAACCACACATAATTACAAGTCATAATCACATCAAAGACATCAACTTCACATAAGAACCATCACCTAAGACAACTCCTAAGTCACACTAGTGCAATGTGTAGGTAGCATCCCATAATACTACTTCCACCAAGTGTACCTAAGAAGTCACCCTAGACTAGGTATAACATATTCAACAACTCGTAACATATCCATTTACAACTAGCAATAAGGCCACATACTTCATATCATCACATAAGGACTATTTCCTTTACTACAACCTTAGTCATAAATAATCATAATTCATATAACATCGTAATAAAACTCATCATATTTCATAGACTTACTTAGATCATATAATAGGTAACCTACCCTCATAACCCCCTTCCTAAGCTTACTTGTGCAATGTACACATGGAGTCCCATACCCCCACATACACTAAGTAAACCCATTTAGAAGTCATAAGTGTAATTCACATGCATAGTCATAATTCATATCTTAACATAACAAAGTCACTTATCATGCATTCAGACAAGTCATACATAACATAAGTCTTTACTTCATAAGGGTCTCCAATCCTATCCTTTCTTGAAGTCATCTAGTGCAATGTATAAGTAGGGTCCATAGTCCTCCCATACCTAAGTACACTTCTCAAGGAATTTAGATTACAGTTCATATTCTTATCTTAGTTAATTATTGACCTTCGGGATACATAACCATAACTGATATAGACCATGAGATCTACATGGAATCCGGTGTTCTACTCCCACACCGAAAAGAGAGGGTTAACACTTGCCTAAGGTACAACCATTCATACATAGCTTATCTAGGTGGATCCACTAACCAAGAGTCCTTTGTGGGCACATAGTTAAGGGACAAGGAGATTTCTTCTAGAAACCTTGACTACTAAGCGTGAAGGTTTCAATCTCATGAGACAATATATACTTGGGGAATCAACACTGTTAGTCGTGAAGAAACCCATCTCATTTACATGCCCTTTTGGTGATAAGCAATAATTCCCTTTCAAAAATCATTAAGCCTTTAGATAACATTAGTTTAAACAATAGGCCTTAGGGACTTGCTCCCTCATATATCATATAGCTCAAATGTATCTAGGGTGAGAATTCTACATTCACCATAGAACCTATCTTATGTGAGAATGCCCTTTAACATAATCATATCATATTCATACATGCATGTGTGTGTGTACATATATGTGAGATCTACCTTTACATAAACACATTTAGGCACACACGTTCATAACTTCATAAATCATATACTTTACATGCATAGAAATAGGTAATGATGCATAGGAGAACTATCGTTAGTCATCATGAATCTATCCTACTCATAAATATGCATGAAGTGTGTGTGTGTACATTGGTCAACATGATCACATAATGGCTATCACATAGTATTGAGGAAGCCACCCTCTAAAGACCACAACATATGTACAACATTCTTCAAGTCTCAAGTCATACAAACACATAGAGTATTGAGGACTATAGACTACACACACTACATTTATATCATAGGAGACAAGCACATATTCAACATTAGAATATAAGGCTCATAGCATATTTTGATCACACATTCATATAGGGTTCATATGGGTAAGGGTCATGCTACAAGGATATTTATCACCATTAGCCATATATACCACACATAACCCTAATATAATCATCACACATATACGTATAACATCATCTATGCACCTAGATTAAACAAGTAGAGTAGAAGACTATACACATAACATCACATAACCTCAATTCATTTAAACATGATATTAGAATCAACGCTAAATCCTTCAACTTCCTAACATAGAAATTATCATATCAATTCATATTGAATCTAATGCCTTCAAGGCCATGATCATAACACATAAACATGTACAAGAATGTAAACACCGCCACCATAGGTGGAATACCAATCAATACAATTCAATGTACATTCTAGGCTAATTTAGAAGAAATAAGCCAACATACCAAATCTCCAAGCTAATGATCATCTTTAATTCACAATTCATATTCAGATGATATAGAATGTAATAGTAATAAGCAATTCAATACAATATAATAACAATTCTATAAATATCAAGTCAATATCATAAGACCCACTTATAGGCTAATTTGAGAAATTAGGAGGATCATGGGTGCTTCAAAAAAATTGGATAGAAATTCATCATAAAATCAGTAGATAAACATATATTCATCATTAAAATTCTTTTGAAATCACGTTAACAATGAACCCATGGCTAGATTGAAAAGTAGGATTTTTGACTTAGAATTCATGTTTAGAAAACCTTTGAAAGGACTCCATAGATGAATGATTATCTATGGATGAAGTATAAACATACCTTATACATTAAAAAGCCCATGAGAATCTGAGAATAAAGCTCCAAGAATCCAACTCCATAGCCTGTTGTTGAGCTTGTTCTTCAATAGAGGAATTTGGGGTTTTTAGAACAAAAGAGAACTTTGGGAATTTGATTTCTTAATGGGTGTTTGGGTTTTGTCTTGGGAAAGGGTTTAAAAAGGTCTTAAAATCAATTAATAAAACGTCCCCCAAGTTATCAAAAACGCCCCCACACGAATTGGGGCTTTTAGACATGTCAAAATTGACTTAAAAACGATGCAACCGGATCTGGGAGTAGGCTGCGCGTCGCGAAGCAACCTCCCTATGCTGCCCCAAATAAAATTTGAGTCAGTGATGTGCGTGACAGGTGTGCTTCGCGAGGGCAAAGTCCAATTCTTGAACTTTGCTTGCTTCCTTGGGCAGCCTCTTCTCCAATGTTTGGATCCTCTTTTGGGGGCCCTTCAGGTGGTCCCCGGGAAGTCGGACCCAAACGTTTTGACCCTTAACATATCTATGAAGGTACTAGGGCCAACTACACTACTTATCAACTCCAAAAAAACACATAAAGACGAGGCAAACATACAAGGTCTCACTAGCACGTCTAAAAGGCTAACTTTCGAACCTCTAGGACGTTCTTGAACGTTTGTCCTCCAAACTTAATACACTGCTTATAAACATCATTATAACTCATATAAGGACCTCAATAGACCATTACACACACATAAGCACATAAAAACACCTAAGGCCTTTTGGTGACTAGTCGTTGAACGTCTTGGTTGTCCCTTGACGTTTCACTTCTAAATCACCTCAAATCAAGTATATATACTATAAAACACATTTGACATGTTATTAACCTTTTTAGTCACATGTTAGGCTCTATATACCTTAGTTCATTTTGAGAGCGTGTCACAGTCACAACCTACCAATTGTTAAAATGACATCCTATGGCCAATCATACACAACCTTGTCCACCCCCTACAACAATAAATATGGGATGAACAAGACATTCAAAGGGGAGTAAGAAAACTCTTCAACAAGCATTCTGCAATTAGAGTAAGCTACAACATCAACTGCATAGCTCTTCGAATGAGTGATCAACGGAGTTCTTCTCGGAGATCGACTTGCAACGACAAAGTGCTTCTCGACGTTTCCGGATATCAAATACATATCAAGGAGGTATAAATAATCCTACATTCAAGACATAAGCAACTGAAGGCCCTTGAATCATACAGAAACTTAGGAGAGAGGAATCAAGAGAAGAACATAATTGTACTCACAAAGATTCATTATCAAAATCACATTTTTCTTTTATTTATTTTGCTTGCAATCGATTTTCAACGCCTAAGGAAATTTGTTGTGAACAAATTTGGCACGCCAGTGGGAACAATTCTGCTCTTTATCTCTTCCTCCTACAAATAGAAAAATAACAAGTTCAACTTTGCAATGGCCTTCGAGAAAATCAATGATGTTTCATGCAAGAACTATATTGTTGCCACAATTGTTGATTTTAGTGATGTTGATCCAATAAATCGATGTGAGTTCAAGACAAGTTCATTGAATGGATCTGAATATTTCACCTCCTTGGAGATGCCAAGAAAGAGCAAGTCTCGAATGACCATCAAAACTTCAATCCCTCGGGTAACATTGCATCAAAGTTGTTTGATGAATTTTCTCACTCTGGCTTCAACTTTGGTGAATCTAAAAGTTCAACAGATTCTTCAACTTCAACAAAGGCTAAATCATTTATGGTTGATGCAACTAACAGGGAAGAGAAGTTTGCAATGATGGACAAAATCATTGAAGCCTTTAAGAAGTCTATTGATGACAAAATCTTCAAATTGCACAAATTATGAACAAGTTAGATATCTACAACTCTAGAGAGTCACATCGTAATCTAACAACTCAAGAAAAAGTTGATATTTATTCTCTCCCCAAGTCAGTTGACTCTCAATGCACAAACAATGTGCTTTAGTTGCCACTCTAACAGTTCAACACCTACAAGATATGATCACAGATACAATCTAAGATCAATATGGTTGTCCATCACAAAGTTCCTTAGGATATTCAAAGTTATATTCTAAGCGAATCGAGGGTCTACTAATGTCAATTGTATATCAACCACAAAAATTGCAGCATTTTGATGGAAGGGGAAATCCAAGGCAACATATTGCCCATTTTGTCGAGACTTATAGCAGTGTCGGTACACATGATGATCTTTTTGTCAAGTATTCTGTCCGTTCTTTAAACAAAAACGCCTTTGATTGGTATACGGACTTAGAGGCTGAATCAATTAATAGTTGGGAACAATTATAAAATCAATTTCTCAATCATTTCTATAGTTACCGCCATACATTGAGCATGATGGAATTGAAAAACACAAAACAAGGTAAGGATGAACTCGTAATGGACTACATCAATCGTTGGCGAATGCTGAGCTTAGATTACAAGGATCAATTTTCTAAAATCTCTACAGTAGAAATTTGTATACAAGGAATGCATTGGGACCTTACATATATCCAGTTGAGAATTGCAAGTCACGGAAAGACATCACATATCTTTAATCCAAGATAATAAATATACACAATTCAAAAAGTCGTTAGACTATGCAACTAATGAGTCCATGGCGGTAACCAGAACTTCTATGAAAGACTTCGCCAGACAAAATTTGAAAGAGATTGTAGCACATCAGCAACCGCAAGAAGTGAAAAATCAATCTACCTTGAAACTGTTACAATAAAGAGTATCCCTTTTCGGACTCTAACGTTCCTACTATTCTTGATGAGCTGCTAACCGAGAAATTCATTGCAATCCCAGAGTCAAAGCAACCCGAAGAATCCAATAAAGTCGATGATCCTATGTATTGTAAATTTCAGAGCATCATCGGTCATCACACCACAGTATGCTTCACTCTGAAAGAAAAGATCATGACATTGGTACGAGAGGGAAAGATCATCATTGATGATGGTGAGATATCTTAAACAAACCATTCTAGTGTCAAACTTGATCATAAAAATAATTCAATTTCAGATGTTCTACATCCTGTGGCATCACTAAGAATTGGAGAAGATGTCATTATACTATTTTGGGAACTTTGAACCAATTGAAGTTTCATCCTAGAAGAAAACAACAAACACAACCAAGGTAAATGATTTCTCTAATGAAGAGAGTGGTGACACTTGGACTTTGGTCGCTTGCAAAAAGCAAAAGCATCAAAGGACTTCTAAACTTCGACTTTCAAAAGTCAACACAAAATCTAGTATGAACCAGCTTCGGAAATTTGAAATCATAAAATATAACACCAAACTGAAGTATATTAATGCTTCATCACAAAAGGTTAGAAGGCCGGTTACATTGATGGAATTCTTCCCTATAATAATCCTCGACGTACGAGCCTAAATTGCAAGTTACAACGCTCCTTAAGGTATGAGCATAAACTCAATGTTACTCCTAGCCGGCAAGAGTGTAAATTGTGTACGGCCCAAAAAAACAAAAGAAAAGACTCATAATCTTGAACTACGATATGGCTTGATCATCTTCATTGAGGTACATAGGCACTTGGAGTAATCACTTTAAGTTTAGCCAAATGAGTTAAAAAAAATCAGTGGCATTGAGTGATCATCACGTTGGCTCTTTAAAATCATGTAGCTAGCACATGAGTTCAATTGCGTCAAAATGAGCAAAGGAGAAGATTTTTGAAGTCCTCTCCGCAATAAAAGAAAAATCTCATAAACACAAACTCCTTCATCGATTCATGGATCTTCAACTATGATAGTTTAAAGTTGCATATCAAACATGCTATATTTGGAAGTCAACTTCGGGTATTAATATAATCAATTCAAAAGGAATTTTGATTTGAATTTTTGATATGCGGCAGGCTAATGAATTCATTGGCATTGGATCAAGTGATGTACGATTCTACTTGAGTTTCTTCCTTATGGTGGAGATAATTTTTTGTATTTCACTGATGCTTCAGTAAATTACTCAAAATTAGGGGCATCTTTACCTACAACATTAAATCGGAGTACCCTTCGGATCAAAGCTCTATGTTGAAATGCTATAGTTTCAAAAATCATGAGGTGAATACTCCAAGTTCAAGACTGTTTTTTGTAGTTGTCAAGAGCTCACAAAGTTGAGGAATTGGCATTCTGGGCGTATAGTCAACTTGAAAAATTTATTGTCATCAATTCGGAATGAAGTTTGTTGTAAATTCTATATATAGTGTTTTGCTTGATGCGCTCCTCACAATAAATTAAGAATCACATAGTTTTGGAATTCAAGCTGACTTTGAAAATATATTTAAGCTAATATGGAAATCTTTCGGCTGTGATTTTTACATTTGTTGTGCATATATGATTTATGCTTCCAACATAACAAGAATCACATCATTTCGAGGCTCCTACGCCGAGTTATTGATTTTCTCCCCAAGTTGCTCAAAGGTGAAGAGTTAAGCAAAGCTGAATTTTAAAAGATATCTGCACTAATCTGGAAATCTTTTGGTTTTGATTTTTACATATGTTGTACATGTATGAGTTATTCTTCCAACGGAATGAGAATCGCATCATCTCGAGATACCTACACCGAGCTATTGATTTTCTCCCGAAGTTGCTCAAAGCTGAAGAGTTCAGCGAAGTAGAATTTGAGCTGGCTTTGAAAAGCTATCTGTGCTAATCTGTAAATCTTTTGGCAGTGATTTTTACAGGTGTTGTACATCTATCAGTTATTATTCCAAAGGGACAAGAATGGCATCATTTCGACGCTCCTACGCCGAGTTATTCATTTTCTCCCGAAATTTCTCAAAGCTGAAGAGTTGAGCGAGACAGAATTGAAAATAACTTTGAAAATATATTTGTACTACTCTGGAAGGATTTTCGCTGTGATTTTTACAGGTCTTGTACATCTATGAGTTATACTTCCAACAGAACAAGAATCACATCATTCCGAGGCTACTGCACCTAGTTATTGATTTTCTCCCAAAGTCGTGCAAAGCTGAATAGTTGAGAGAGGCAGAACCATGAGCTGACTTTGAAGTGAAATCTTTACCAATCCACAAAGTCTTTGGCCTTGAATTTTATACATTCTTTAGTTATTTGATTCATCTTTCCAATGGAAAAAGAAAATCAAGATTTCAATACTCCTACTCCAAGTTACGAATTTTCTACCATAATCTTGCAAAGCTGCAAAAGAAATATCAAAACTCAAAAGCAACTTCAGAATTTAATTCGGAAAATGTGGAAGAAATGTTTATAAAAAACTTTGGCATATTGTAAAACGTTGAGTTCTATCTCTCTTGGATCAAGTGATTGCAATTTCATGGCTTTCACATATGAAAATAAATATATTTCAAAGATGTGCAAAGTTGAAATCACAAAGTGTAAGAAATTCGAGCTCCATGAGCCTCCAAAGAAGTCAGAAGATTGGACCAAGATCATCTCCAAATTGAGAGGACGATGTCAATCCACACTATAGCTTGAACAATAAGATTATCCGCGATCTAGTTCGTCGATGTTTGGAGGCCTACACCGAGTGTTTCTCTCGCCCTTTTCACATCAGGTTCTTTCTCGTTAGAAATCAATGAAAGTACTTCAAATGTTTCTCTCATGGAACCGCTAATAAAAGGATTGTTTCTTTACAAAGGCTGCAAGGAAGGTGAATGCGTCAAATGAGTTTTGTATCAACATTTCTAGGAGGAGATGAGTGGTACCATGCCAATCATATGAACAATTCGTGCAACTTCTAAGAGATTTAGTCTCTTTCGAAAACCTGAAATAAAAAAAAATTGGAGTCATCGGTGCCAACTGTACGAAACTTTCAATTTTTCTTGGTTGATCTACTTCTGATAACACATGTAGTAAGTGCATGACCCTTCAATATGATATGACAAACATGAGCAGCAGCAGAACAATCTTTTTCAACATAGCGGTGCCAATAACACAATGTTTTGAATTACAGTCAAATTGGATCTTGAACATCAATCTCTCCTGTTTAAGAAACATGTCAATGCAAAATAAATATGCAACCACAACCATTACCTGCAAGAAAGAGAAACAAGAAAAAACAAAAAAGACAAATCCGTGAGGAAAACGTTAAAGTTTGAAGACCAACTTCAAAAATAATAATAACCATTTCTGTCAATTCAAGAAGAGTTTGAGATAGATTTTTGGATATGCTATAGTAATATGAGTATTTTTTCATAAGTTTCAACCCGCTCGTCATTTGAAAGCTTCTTCACAAAGAAAGGGATACTTTGGCACGACTGTCCATAGTCATGAGAAGAACTGCCAGATTTTTGGGTCCAACTTCAAAATTTGATTCTCGTCGATATGGAAGATTTCTAAAGTTGATTTTTGGATATGTCATAGTACTCTAGTTTCTACAGAATCAAGTTTCTCATCATTTGAATACTCCTACACCAAGAAAATGATGTTTGGAGAGATTGCACAAAACTGTAGAAGAAAGGCCAGATTATGGGTCCAACTTCAAAATTTGATTTTCGTTGATACGGAAGGTTTCTAATGTTGATTTTTTATATGTCGTAGTCATAGAAGTCTAGTTTCTCCAAAATCAAGCTTCTGTCGTTTGAATGCCCCTACACAAAGAAAATGATGTTTTGGTAAGAAGAATGTCCAAATTTGGAGTCCAACTTCAAATATTGATTCACGTCGATCCAGAAGATCTCTAACAACTTGAATTTTGGATATGTCGTACTACTCGAAGCCTAATTTGTGCAGAATCAAACTTCTTGTCGTTTGAATGCTTCTACACCGAGAAAATGATGTTTTGGCGAGATTGCGCATAGCTATGAGAAGAACGTCCAGATTTAGGGTCCAACTTCAAAAAATGATTTCCGGCGATCCGGAAGGTTTCTAACATTAATATTTGGATATGTTGTAGTACTAGAAGTCTGGTTTCTCCATAATAAATCCTCTCATCGTTTGATTCTCCTACCCCAATAAAATGTTGCTTTGTCGAGATTGCGCGTAGCTGTGAGAAAAACTGACAGATTTGAGATCTGACTTCAGAAATTGATTCCCGTAAATCAGGAAGGTGTTTAACACTGATTTTTTTATAGGTCGCAGTACTACAAATTTCGTTTCTTCCAAATCAAGCCACTCGTCATTTGGACGTTTCTACACTAAGAAAATGATATTTTGATGGGACTGCACGAAATTGAGAAAAGAAGACACCAAATTTAGAGTTCTACATTGATTAGGTTAGGAGAATTATTTTTTTCTATGATTCTCTAATCAACCCTTCATTATTGGGAGATTCTCATAAATATTTTCCCATCTAAATGGAAGTTGCCAGCATTCAAAAGGAAAGCAATAACTCTTGAGATTTCAAGAATGCTTCGTACAAAATCAAGTAAAGGAAAGAAAATTTGGTGTGATTATTAAATTAGCAAGTGTTCCAAGTTGAAGGTTTGCAAAAGAGAAGCAAATCATGTTATACTTTTTTAATTTAAATTCAACGTTGAGGACTTGTATGACACCCTAAGTGTTGGTGTCCAAATTTGTATTCAAGTCTATGGTGCGAGTTTTTTTGAATTTAAAATTCATATAACTTTGTCATATCAATTTGCTTATCCCACTCTCGAGAGAGTCCTCCATAACTTCCCTCGAGTGGAATAAAGGAACAAAAGTCCTGAGAAGCACATTGAAATGGAGTTGCACATGACCCTACCATGCAACTTGATTCATCAGAAGAAATGGAGTCACTCAAATGTCTTAAGAATGATATGTCCTGATATGCTAATAAGACAGCAGATGACCAAAAATCCCTCCAATTTTATAAATTAATGAAGAAGCTAAGCATTGATCAAACTCTACTTTGATGTCAAAGTAATATATAGCTACAAATAGTCACCGACTTTACACAATAATCAAAGTAAGTGGAAGAGCGTCACATACAAAAGTGAAGAAAGTTAAACACACTCGAGAACAATAATCACATACAAGTAATAAGCAAAGGCACATTGGAAGAAGAAAAGTTATATTCTAATTAAGAGTTGAGATCAGAGATAAAAGCCAAATTTAATTTACACTCATCCACACCAAAAATCATTGCGTATCCATAAATCATTACAAAATTTTGAAGAAATTTAAAATAGGCACTTTAATTTTAAGTAGTCACGGCTAGAATCTGAAGGCCACAAAAATAACTACATAAAATTCCCAAATGATGAAGCAAATAAAATTAAAAATTGAACTTACTAGAAGATGAATCCAAAAATTTGAGATCTGCATGCAATTGCACTCTAACCTTTTTATATATAAAAAATGAATCTGATAAGAATCAAGAATCCTACATCAAAGGGGAAATGGGTACTATTTAGGAGAAAAAATTGTTCATCAAACCCATGTCAAAATATTGCCATCATTTATCATAATGAAAATATAAAAGAACAAAATAAAAAGATTTGCCTAAATTTGAAAAAGTAGCTAACCTCAAATTTGACGAAATCCAAATAGGAAAGAGCATGTATAATTGAACAAAGACAAAAAACGAAGATGAAGAAACTTATACAATTATTTATGAAATGGCAGAAATAATTTCATGTAACTGATAAATTGTGTTGGCAACAAAAGCAAAAGACACGTCCTTAACTGGTAGGACAAAGTTAAGAAATAAATGACAAACATATCCTTATTTTGAGATATAATACCAAAAAATAAATAAGTTGATACCACATTGGAACTCATGCTTCTAATATGGTATAAGGAAATGAATAATATTTTAGGAGCAAAATTTATTCATCAAACCCGTGTCAAAAATTGCCATCATTTATCATAATGAAAATATAAAAGAACAAAATAAAAAGATTTGCCTAAAATTGAAAGAGTAGCTAACCTCAAATTTGATGAAATCCAAATGGGAAAGAGCATGTATAATTGAACAAAGACAGAAAAGAAGATGAAGAAGCTTATACATTTATTTATGAAATGACAGAAATAATGTCACGTACATGATAAATTGTGTTGGCAACAAAAGCAAAAGACACGTCCTTAAATGGTAGTATAAAGTTAAGAAATAAAATGACTAACATATCCTTATCTTGAGATATAATATCCAAAAATAAACAGGTTTATACCACATTGGAACTCATGCTTCTAATATGGTATAAGGAAATGAATAATATTTAGGAGAAAAATTTGTTCATCAAACACATGTAAAAAAATTGCCATCATTTATCATAATGAAAATATAAAATAACTGTTATAAATCTATTGAATAGTGGATTGTCCATTTGCTTACTTCATGAACTTATCCTATCATGTTTTTACATTTCCAAGGTGACATGAATTTTTGTAGATAACTATGTACCTATTAATTGGACATTAAACATGGTTACCTTTTGGTTGATTTCTCTATCTATAAATAGAGATATCATTCATCATTGTAACATACATTTGAATAAGAAGAAAAGTTCTCTTCTTCATCTCTATATCTTGTCTTCTTCTCTTTGTACTTATGTTTCTATGAGCTTGATTTGATAACACGTTATCAGCACGAGACTCTAGCCAATTGAGATTGAGTTTTGTTTTCTTTAACTCATGTTTTGGTTGATCTCGTTATGAGAATCAAGGTATTATATGCATAAAATCAAGTATGTATTTTATAAAATATTTTTATGATTTAGAATACAATAGTATTCAGTCACTAATAATTATCAGGAACCAAAGGCATATATTACCATTTTATGACATGCGATACAAAAAATGAACGAAGGTATAAATTTTAATAGCATTTGTTTGAATATTATTTAGATTATTTTGAAAGACTCAAAGGGTGAGTCATGTTGTAATTCGGTTTATTATACCGTTGGTTAAGGGTAAGATGGTGGATTCAAGTTTGATCGCACCAAAAGGGTAAGACATCAGGTTAAAGTCTGGATGTACCATAAAAAAATATTTAAGGGTAAGACGGTGATTCAAGTTCTATCGCACCAAGAGGGTAAGACATCAATTTGAGTTTTGATGCACCATGAGATAAGGATTGTGTTCAAGTCTCATAGAATTTGGCCTAACACGCCTTATATGGATAAGACATTGAGTTTGAGTCAATGCACCATAGTGATGACAAAGTGATGACTAAGAAAAATAAATATATTTTTGATGAAATGAAATTCATCTCATTGAATTTGCTCCATTCCCTAAATCTAATGTGGTAGCAGTATATGATAAGTTTGAAATTTGCCTAATTGCTCCATTTTATCATATGGATGTGGTAGCAGTGAATAATAAGTATGAAAGAAGACATGTGATTAAATTTATGAATAGGGGCGTGAAGGGACAAATCATAATAGTCATCATTGTGGTAATTATAAAAAGGAAGAATAATATGAGTTCTCCAGATAGTCTTCAAAATGTGAAGACAATTTTCCTTATCAAAATGTTATTAAAGGTCATTGGACTTGTGAATATTGTCTATCCAATAATTTTACAAGTTTATAAATCCTCCATCAAAAGACAAGAAGATAATGACACACTTGATCTTTCAAAGTGATGTTGAGGTGTGTCATGAAAATATGATGAATTTTAAAGCCATGACAATGTGATTATAATGCAAACTTATGAAGTACATATAAATGATTAGTCCATTCCTTGAAGAGAATGTGACTTGTGATGCTCGACCATTCTATAAGAGAATGGGTCAAGATGCTATAAAATCATTATGGGTTGAATATATACCACAACTCACCTCTATGGAAGGTTTGAGAAAAAATGATATATGCCACATCTCATCTCTACGGGAGGTTTGAGAGAAATAAATAAATTTCATTTGACATGAACAGTCAAAGATCGTGTGCATTTATACGTCATGAATATTATGGTATGTTTGTTATGAACTACCGAAAGGGCAAAAAGAAAGAAGTAATTTATTCTTGCCTATAAAGGTTGTGGACGTCATCAAGTATACTGTGTGGCAATACAAATTTTTCGTTGGTTGTGTACCTATCATACAACAAAAGTAAAGCAAGAAACATGTCTTGCTCGTAATAATTTTAACCATGACAATAATGATATAATTTCTCCTTGAGGATATGTTCACCATATAGAGGTGTCATGAAATATGTGATAGTACACAAAATTAAATTGCAAGCTCTAACTAGTTGTGCTATTATCTGAGGAATAATATTGGGGTTGTAGTGAGTCTCAAAAGAAACCTTTTAAGTTTCGGATGAATTAAAAATAAATCTTAAGACTATAAATTATGAAAATATATAATATCTTTAAATCACTACGATCGAAGAGGGTTATAAATATTTATGTAAAAGATTACCCCACTTTTCCTCTTGTTTATTGCAGACAAACATGAACATGCTGATGAAATCACATGCAAAAGTAAATTATACGTGTACTGAAATAAATATCAATTGGCATGACCAGTTGACCATCATGGTTTAGATGTGATGCAAATATAATTGAGAATTTATGTGGCTTATATGACGAAGAAATAAAAGATTCTTCAAGAATTCTCTTGTGTTGCTTGTTTTCATTGTACCAGCTAAGGTTGTGATTGCAATCCCCTGAAGTTTTCGGAACATATAAATAGGTAAATATGGGCCCATTCATCTGCCATGTGGATCATTTGCAACTATGATAGACGTATCTATGTGATGATCACATGTGCTTTGTTGTCAACTTACAAATTGGTGCTTGTGAGGTTGTTTGCTCGAATTGTTAAATTAAGAGCAGAGTTTCAAACTATGAAATTATATTGATAGTGCTGGTTGATTTAGCATAAATTGTATGCCTCCAATTATAACTAAAAAATCATGGTTATAAGAACAAAACTCCCAAATAAGATTTAGTATGAGTGTAGCAACACATGTATGCATCAAGACTAATAGGTTTCCCCATTAAAATTGGTTCAGGGTCAGGAACCAAATAATTTTCATCTAAAATATTGCATGTGAGGTTATGATTTTAATTGTTCCACCACGCACAAGGATGAATTTCCAAATAAGGTTGGGATAAATGATAGATTTCCTAACATTTGGGGGAGAGATGATTGACAACTAAAAATTATTTATGAGGTTGATTATGAATTATCTGGGTCCTCGTTAAATAAATATATAAACTTAAAGTTCAAGTGATAATTCATTTGCATAATATTGCAAATCAACTGCCAGATGAATATACTGATCCTATGATATAATTTAGCTTCAAATGCTCAAATGTAAAGTCCTTGAAAGACAGAGTCTATGATACGCCGAAAGCGTAATAGATCAATCGGTTCCAAATATAAAATTTCTTGAAGAAGCAGAGGAGCAAATGATCAATATTATCATGATAATGAGTAAAGTGCTATAAAAGAGCACATTGACATAACACTTCATAAAACCTCGGAAAAGGTTCAGGTACCTGGAAAATAATGAAAAATGAAGAGATCTTGATAAGTTATGTCTTGTTGGAATCGATATCAAATAACTGTCGACGTAATCTTTGATACGTGGTATCACTCAATGATATAAATTATAACGAGGGTCTTGAATTCAAATTTGTCATAGAGTGGAACAGATAAATGATTGACCAAGTAAAATGCATAATTCAAGTATTTTTTGTTTCACTTGTAAAAGTGACGTTTTGGACTGATAGTCCATAAATCAAGGTATAATGTCAGTAGGGTACAATAAATTATTATGCGATGGTATAATCGTAATATATTAAGTACAACTTGTGCCTTGGGGCATAAAAATTTGTCGCAAAATTCCTGACATTATTGGAGATGTTTTCTCCTATGGTGGATGCAATGAAGTTTGTTTTGATCTGGCAACAGATGAAAAACTTGAATGCATATAATGAATAATTGTCATGTCTAGCTAGACAATGAATGTTTTTGAAAATCTTTAAAGCAATCGAGGTTTCTGAAGCATATAAAAATTTGAAGGAAACTTTTCCAATAAAGCTTCAAGATCCTTATATAGATTGAAATAATCAAGGAAGAAAAGGGCACAAAAACAATGGCCCTAAGTATCCTTGACCTACAGATTGATAATTTGACAATTGAAATATTTGTCTAATAGTGTACATACACAGAAAAGAATTGATGCAATATTAAATGGATTACTCACATTCATTGAGTACCCCAATGATTATGAGATCATTTGAAATAAATGATGGTTCATTTTGATCTCAAGAGAAGGATGAAGAGCTTCTTGGTGATGAAATTCCATATCTTAATGCAATCAGGGTACTAACGCATCTTGATAACAATACTAGACCAGACATCTATTTTGTAGTAAATTTACTGGCAAGATTCGGTTCCTCCCCAACAAAAGGACACTGAAATGGTGTTATGTATATACTTGAATATCTTTGATGGACCATAGATATGAGTTCATTCTATTCTGAAGAATTCAAGTCAGAGCTGATTGGTTACGCAGATGCAGAATATTTATCTGATCCGCATAAAGCACGATCTCAAACACGCTATTTGTTTGCATATGAAGGCACAATAATATTATGATGATCAATGAAGCAAATGTTGCTATGCAGAAATAAAAATCCTCCATGAAGCAAGTCGAGAGTGCGTCTGGTTGAGATAAATGACACACCAAATGTGATTTTTCTTTGAAAAAGAATATATCAACCACAATGTGTGAAGATTGGAGACATCATCACAAGAAATTAATTGATGTTTTAATCAGGAGGAGTATAATACGCGTTGCATTCTTTTTTCCTTGACCGAGGTTTTGTCCCACTGGATTTTCCTGGCAAAGTTTTTAATGAGGCAACAAATAATGCGTATCAAAAGATATGTGTACTCTTTTTCCTTCACTAGAATTTTTTTCCACTGTTTTTTTTCTAGTAAGGTGTTAACGAGGCACATTGTCACGACCGAAAAATGGACGTGATGGCATTCGTCTTATCCAACCAAGACAAGTCAACCTAAATCTCAACCATTACAATAAAATGCGGAAATTTCATAATCAATTCAAAACACCTCCAAAATCTGGTTGTCACGTGTACAAGCCTCTAAAGTAATTCAATTGATTAGAAAGAAACGTTAGTCTCAAATGAACTTGTTTCTAGAATAGAACAAGATCATAAATAGGAGTAAGAAGGTATGCTGGGATAACAAGCAGCTACCTCACAATTCTCCACAAGAAGCCTCAGACAAGGAGAAGAGAAAATATCACAAAGTTCGGTGTAGTAACCTACAAAAAAAATTATAGCAGCAAGGGGTGAGTACCAAAACACACGGTACTCAACAAGTAAACGTCTAAACTCAAGCTAAGGGGATAAAATACGAGTACTCCTTACACACCAACCGAATCTCCACAACTACAACCTGCATAAAATAAACCTAACCTAACAGTTCACATTTTTCATAGAACCCAGTTCATCAAAATCATTTTAACAATTTACACATTCTCAACTACAAACTCAACATTCAACAATCACAACTTTCACAAAAAGACACTTTCAATATCATCAACACACAAGATCAAGTTTGTTAAATAGAGGCAATCAGATATTAAGTACTTCCCAACCATCAATAAGACACATAATCATCAAGAATGAAAAATGTCATGGGATGCGATGCAATATGACACCATGAAGTGATATGCCTCAGAATACCAATTTCTCTCTCAACCGTATATACATGATACTCCTCGGGAATACATCGAGAGTTCATGACCCATGTGCGACTCGCGAGGTCCATATACCGACACAACGATCTCCACGTGTCTGTGCGGACGATCTCAACGCACCATAATAAATTAAACAAATTTTGCAGGACGATCTCCACGTGCCCAAATCATAATCATAACTTTTCTATCGCACGGACGATCTCCACGTGCCTAAATAATCATAACCAGATCACAACACGGACGATTTACACGTGTTAGACCTTTACTCATACCACATCTCATGTCAATGCATGTGCACAATATGATATCAAATAAAGAAGATGATGCAAAATCTCAATAAATCAAATGTCGTTGTGACATATAATTACCTCAATTATCACAACTATACGAGTTTAGTAAAGAACACAATCATAGATAATAATCAAATCAATAATATATCAGTTAAATGTCATATGCTTTGGCATTCTCGATTACAATCCGCATTCTATAGTAATAAACTTTCTCATTATAACACCGGTACTCGTACCATTCTAAACACATCACATACAAACAAATAATCACATGTCTTTTATCACCCCTTTTTATCATTAGAATTAATCAACGTGGACAAGTCAACCCATCACCAAGTCCCATTACTCCTAAACATATACCACAATGAAATACACATTTCATACACTTAGCAATAGTTTAGAAATTCACTTGCCTCCAATAGTCGAACAATCACTCTCGGGACTTCAGTCTCCCCCTTTCATTAGACTTCCAAATAAATGCAATCTATTCAAATATAAAATCACGATAAGATTTTAAAATAACAACACCGTATGCTAGCCGAACGCATAAATTTATCCAAATTCATAATCAAGGTCTTAATCTTCATGTCAATTAAAATGTCAATACTCATATTTACTAAATTTCAAGTCTAGGATTAAGCCTTAATTTCTCCAATGTTCATAAATCTAATAATATTAATATAATAAAATATAATTAATATATAATTCATATAACGATATTTCAAAACAGTCCTAATATGATAACTATTAAAAAGAATTGAAATTAAAGCAAAGTTCATTAACCAAGAAAATCAATGGCTAAACACCAGAAATATGTGGCAATCTGCCTATTGCAGATAATCACTTCTGTCCCTCATTGGCCACCCATAATATTAAAAAATATTTATAACGTTGCATAGCAACAGATCAACAATGCCAAATGGCTATACATACCCACTATATAATATAATAATAATAATTATTATTAATTTTCTCCCCACTAACAACATTTATCAAACAAAAAAAAATTGAAACTTTGAATTAGTTTTACTTGTAGACGAAAGATCGCGTGCTATCCCAGACGATTTTGTATCATGCGGCCCTTGTTTATGTTATGATCGAAAATTACTAAATTTTCTATAACTTATTTTAATAAAAGAGTTAAACCTAGGGTATTAAATAAAATTACAAATTTGCCCATGAACCACCCATTAATAAAAATTAATTATTTAATAAATACCATCAAACTAAATAATCGAAGTTATCAAATAGTGTAAAATTCTCAAATCAACTTTTCGAACAAATCAAAAATAATTCGGGACAACTACTGAGATGGATAAAATGATAATTTTGTAAAAATTTCAAAAAAGTGAAATTTCAGGTCATTACACACAATATCTATTGACATCCAAGGGGAGTGTTATAAATCCATTGAATAGTGGATTGTCCATTTGCTTTCTTCATGAACTTATCCTATCATGTTTCTATATATCCAAGATGACATGAAACTTTGTAGATGACTATGTACCTATTAATTGGACATTAAACATGGTGACCTTTAGGTTGATTTCTCTATCTATAAATAGAGATATCATTCATCATTGTAACATACACTTGAATAAGAAGAAAAGTTCTCTTCTTCATCTCTATATCTTGTCTTCTTCTCTTTATACTTATATTGCTATGTGCTTGATTTTATAACAAGAACAAAATAAAAAGATTTGCCTAAAATTGAAAGAGTAGCTAACCTCAAATTTGATGAAATCAAAATGGGAAAGAACATGTATAATTGAACAAAGACAGAAAAGAAGATGAAGAAGCTTATACATTTATTTATGAAATGACAGAAATAATGCCCGTAACTGATAAATTGTGTTGGCAACAAAAACAAAAGACACGTCCTTAAATAATAGTACAAAGTTAAAAACAAAATGACAAACATATCTTTTTCTTGAGATATAATGCCTAAAAATAATCAGGTTGATATCACATTGGAACTCATGCTTCTAATATGGTATAAAATAAATAAAAATATAAATACTATTTCTTCCGTTTCAAAAAATAACCCTATTTTCTTTTTAGTCTGTTTCGGAAAGAATGACTATTTTTCTTTTTTGGCTACACTTTAAATTTAACTTTTCATGTGACATGTTTAAATATCACATAAAAAAAATTGCTACATTAACATAAACTTAATTTAGAACGACAAGATTAAAAAGTGTTTTCTTTAACTTTGTTTCAAATTAAAGTAGACATGGTTTTTAAAACGGAGTAACTAATACTTATTTTTCTTTGGTAACAATCCCATTTCGTACACTAGTAGGCAATGGATTATCCCTTGGAAATCCAAATAAGCACCAAAATTTTTATCCATATATTCTGTGGCGTTATCAGTTCAAGATTTTTATAGCTTCAAATCATCTGGAAGCAAGAGAAAACCTCACTTTTTGCCTTGACAATCAGTAAAGGTAAGAAACCATCGATTTTTCAAACAATGAAGCAGTTAAGTAGGACGAATCAAGGGGAATATCAGTTTCATGCTTGCTAACTAATGATTTTGTGATTCTTGGGTTATAATAAGTTTTAATTGGTTTGTTAGATTGAAAAATGGAACATGCAAAAGTTTTTGTTAGTATTCTCTCCTATATGATTTTCTTCTTTTTTTTTTTTGACGCTTTACACAAATTTGATCCTCTTTTTCCAGAATATAGTCAGTACAGGATACTGACAAATGGTTGGGGGTTTAAGACATTTCATGAAATGGATATTAAGCAGCAAAAGAAACTAAACTCTGGTTTGTCCGAAATGAGCTTAGAAAGTCATGATCATATTCTCCAAAGATGCCCTAGTTCTGAAATTGTTGCTGATTCCAACTGCAATTTGGAGTATAAAATATGTGAATCTCCTAATGTTGTTCAGCCAAAAGCAGTTATAGATCAACATCCTCCGAAAGCAAGTCTTTGTGCTTTCTGTTATTCTGCTAAGACCACAGAGGTGAGTTTATCAGTACAGGAGAAACTTCAAGCTATCAGCTGTCTTGCTTTATACTTTTCTTAATACTCACTCCACTGCTATCATTTGGAAAGTTATCTAATTATTTTGTGGTCCACTCCTTTGTTTATCTGCACATATTCTGCTATATGTAGCCCATTCTTGATACTAACTTTTTCATTTTTGTCAAATACTTGCAGATAACTGGACCTTTTTTGTACTTTGCAAATGGAAGGGAAGTTGTGGGTAATGTTACTTCTCTTTCCAAAGTCATATGTGTGCACAGTAAGTGCATTGAATGGTAGGTGGTTTATATCACTTTGCTTGATATTCTTCATTAAAAAAAAATCACTTTGCTAGATATTCCAGACATATTTTTGTTTTATAATTACTTGCCATTTCAAAAAACATAATAATGTTTGATTATTGCGCAACTGATAAAGGGAAGCTTTAAGTAGCAGTTAAGTGACAGCTCAATCCTGTGCAATCACTTTATTTCTTTATGTAGGTGTTGGATAACAGGATGAGATGGAACAAGTGGACTTTAAATGCATTATGTCTCTTCATCTTTATGCTTAAATTATTTAGCTGTGGATAGATGTTATGGACAATTGCAGTTGGAGAAAAAAAGGAACCTTCTTTTGTTGGTCTAACGAATTCTTTTTATTTAATAGAAGTGTCAATATTCACATACTAGCTCATTGGACACTAGAGTTAGATCCTCAAAAATAACCAAGAGGAAACTATGGTTAGTTGGTCAGCTAAACAAAACAGAACCAAGTCTACAAACAAGGAAAACAACTAAGCCTATCTAAACAGCTTGTCCATTTACCCACTATATGTAACTGTATAACTATGACTCTAATGATAGCTTTGCTTTCATGTGCTTTCTGACTGAATCTCAACTTTTTCGATCTAACCAGAGATGATAGCAGTGGCTACAAATAGAAACCCCATGATAGCATTCATAGATCTTCTATTGTTCACCTTGACTGACAGCCACCCTACCTCAGCCTCCCATGATCCGATCTGCCTATTAAGTCCCATACAATGTAGTAGAGTCTTCCAGATATGCTGGGAATAGAGCTATCAAAGAACATATGAGCATGAGTTTCCTCCCTGCAGATGCACCAAGAACACAATCCAAATGTCTTTAGTAACCTTTGGTTGTAACAATCGAACATCGTAATCTGTTTTGCTTATGAAACTGTGTTTTTAGTGAATTTAGTCATATTTGAATAATCCAGATACGGCTTAACTCATATAGAGCTAATCAGGCAACACGTATAGGCTGTTTCACTACATGACTTGTATCTCCACTGCTAAAGCATAATCTCATTCTTATATTACTTCATATTTGCGTTGATCCTTTGGTGTGCTGCTTTATTTGTGAACGCCACAATTATTTGCTAGTCAATAAACTTAGGTAAGTTAGGTTTGATTGGATACCTTTTCGGAACTTAATTTCATTGGTTACAGGACACCTCAAGTATATTATGAAGGAGAAATTATAAAAAATTTGGACACCGAGTTGGCAAGAGCTACAAAACTCAAGTGTAGTAGTTGTGGCATGAAGGGCGCAGCACTTGGCTGCTACATGACGTCTTGCAGGAGGAGTTATCATGTGCCCTGTGCATTTGAAATCCAGGATTGCCAATGGGATATGGTAAGTAAATACAACTAGTAGTTAACATATTTATCAAATTGAGCATTGTAAAGTTTTCATCTTCTTATTTTCCCTTAAAAGTTCACATATTTAATTACAGGAGAACTTTGTGATGCTGTGCCCAGTTCATATATCTGTTAAATTTCCAAGTGAGGAGTCAAAGTCTATAGAACATATCAGGAGGGAAATGCATCCAAAGGCTTCTCCCCTGTAAGAAGAGTAATTAAGGCACTTGCTATTTTGTTTTCTATCGGCTCTTAAATTATTGGTAGTTGTTGAGAATGATAAAAACATCATCATATGAATTTTAAAATCTGTGTGCTACTACTTCAATCTACCCACCTGCCTTAAACTCCTTGGTTTAAGTTTTGTTAATTTTGAAACTGGTGTAACTTCCTAGTACCATCAATATTTTATACTGGTTTTCTAGATATAAATAATGTACTCTACTACTTTGACTTCAAAATAACATTATTATTTATAAAAAGAAGAATTAATTCTAGTTAACAAGAGGTTCGGCATTTGTTTGCAATACATTACCTTGGAGGTTGTTGTAAAAACTTTATTATTAATAGAGAAAATAGTCAATTGCCTCCCAACCTATTAGCCAATACCAACTACACACCTATGATTCATGGGTACCTTTTGAACCATTTCAAAGTGAAATTGATTCCACCCTAAAATGTCATAATCAGTCATGTGTTTTATGGTGAAATACACACGCTTGACACGTGTATTTCATCAGCTGATCTTTTTCTTTTTTCTCCTTCATCTTCCTTTCTTCTTCAAAATCATCATTTCAGCCCTAATTACTATAAAACACCATTTGTTTTACCTAAAAAAATTCTTTGTCTAACAAATCAGAATCAAATCTAATGCACTACTTTATCCATACAAAATTGTTGCCGTCTTCTCTGAGCCATCACCTGTCAAGTTCCAAATAGAGGCAAAATCAACTTGTAACATCAATTTAAAAACCCGTCATTCTTATCTCTCCAAAATATTCATGAACATTTATAATATGAGATTGGTTTTGATTCTTAGTGGGTTCTTCAAAAAATATGGATGATGGTGAGTTATGGCTACCTAGTACCTTCTGCATGTAGCAGTTGTTTCCATTTCAGTTCCTTCTAATAAGTTCAAAAACAACCACCCCATTTGCTTCTTCTCTTTGTTGTTGTTACTCTTGAGTCAATGGCTTAGAAAGAGGAAAATTAAAGGGTATGCCTTTTAAAAATGGATTTGATTTATTAGATGTGTTCTAAACAAGTCTATTGAAGAATTATGTTCATAAATGCATCAATTGCTGGTAATTTTATATACCAGACATTCATGTATGAAGCTTCAACAATGATAATGGTGGAGGAGATATAGTTGTTTAGGTAAATAACGAGAAAGAGAAAGAAAAGGAAAAAGAGAAGGAGAAAAATTCTAAAAGAAAAAGAAAAAAGGCAACTCATTCTCTTTGAGAGAGTGAAATGCATTCTCTGTGCCAACTTAACACTCAAGGATTTATTTATTACATTTTAAGTTGGCCAGGGGGTAATAGGACCCTATGAAGTATATGTGTAGTTGGTCATTAGCTAATAGGTTGTGGGACGGGGTATGCATGACTATTTTCTCTTTATTAATATGAAGATTTTAGGAGTTTAATTTCAGCGTTCTAAAACATCTTTGGTAAACATAGATAATTTTTCTTTCTAACTTTTAATATAATTTTGTACCTTTTTTTTTGTCATCTTCAATATTGTTTCAACAACAACATACCCAATGGAATCTCACAAGTGGGTTTAGGGATGGTAGAGTGTACGCAAATCTTACCAGTACATCGTGGAGGTAGAGATGTTGTTTCAGACTGACGCTAGACTCGAGTCCAACATATCTTGTAAAAAGGAGAAACTTTTTCTGAATGGAAACCCTGATTGAGACCACCCACACGGTGATCAAAACTCTTCCTTATTTGCTTCAGTGTCAATTGATTGACACATGAACGAAGCTGTAACGGAGCATGTAGGTGATGATCAAGCACGGCTTTAACAGTTGCCTGTGATCGAAAAAAAAGAGAACTTGATCAGATAGTTTGTGTGGTGAATTTCTCACCTCTCTATTGATCTTTCCCTTGCCGTATAGGTAAAGCTAGAAGAGCAACCATATTTGGCCGACAGCTTACTGGCAAACCTTCCATTCTTATGTTTACATCACCTCTCTTTCTCGCATTGACTGGACAATGGTTTCAAGGGAGCATCCCATGGGGCAACCATAGCTTGAACCGTCCTTCTCGCAGTCAACTATATAACTTAGGTAGCAATGGTTTGAGCAAAATAGTGGTTAATCTTCGTTGTGTCCTTAGGGTGGGCGACATGAATAACTTTTCTAGCATCAACATGAATTGACCAAAGAATGGAGTAGTTGTCATCTTTTTTCATAATAGTCATCCAACAAGAAAGACAAAGACCACTTAGCTTAGTGGAATAGGAAAGAGAGTGTCGAGCACACTTTCCATGTCACCAGAGTTTCTTTTCATTTATTTGGAGAAGGAATGAAAAAGGCTTTTTCAAGAAGGCATGATTGTCATGTCCATCGACAGTTGAGAAATATTATCTCTAGGTCCCTCACTTTAGGGTTTTCTTTTACCGTTGACAAACATGGTTCAACGGGCCAGCTATGCTTCCTCTTCTAAAACAGTGACACACTAGTCTGATTCCCTCTTCAGAAATTGCCAGAAATCCTTCTATTACAACCCTAGTAAGCAGGGCATTCAAAACATCAATCTCATTCTATGCTCTATGCCATCTTTCTTATACTTTGACTATTGATTCATTTGCACAAACTTTCCTCACAAAGGAAAGTGGGTAAAGGCTCGAATAAAAAGACTCTTCTTTCTTTGATTTGAAAAGAAGGTGAGAGCCTTAACCCTCTGGTTTGTTGGTAAACCCTTCAAAGATAGAAAGCCAGTGTCCTCTTTGAAGAGTTTGGTGAAAGGATCGGTAGCATTCGAGGATTATCTGAGCTGAGGTCTAGCCCTAAGGGCTAATGAGCATGGCAACTAACGTAAAATGAAAGGATAGGGGCCATACTCCATAGTCTCCTTTTTATACTAGATTTCCTAAGCTTTCTCTCTTGTTGCATTCTATTTGCGATGAAAGGACATCATACAGTCTCATTCAAACAATGAAAGATAGGTAATCGACTCTATCCAAAACTCAGATTCAATAGGGGAAAGGGACTTAGGGGACAACTAGAAGATAAATGATCAAACAAGCGAACGCAATCAAAGAGCATCACCACTTTTCAATCGTCAAAAGTGAGATCTCTTTTAGTTCAGTCTACTTGTATCTTTTGAGTCAGACTCTTTATACAGGAAATTAGGTTTTTTGAATGTCTCTCTTCTGCCTGGCCTATTAAGTAAGTTAGTTAGAGACCAGAACTGGACCTGCGAGAGACGAGATTTCCAGTAAGAGTAGGTGCATGTGAAGTTGAGAGTTGGTCAAAAGAGGCCGCGCACCTTAAGTTGCACTAGTGGATTGAATAACCTTTTTTTAGTGCCAACGAAGTGCATGTGCTCTTGGTTAATTTAAAAAACAAGTATTGGCGGGAGAACTGATACTATAATTAGGACAAAAGCCTTCAAAGAGAAACAAATTTTTTTTTAGCATTTTTCCACTTATCAAGGGAACTCCTTTCTTGACATTTGTATTTGAGAGTGAGAGCTATGCTTAGGTCAGTTCCCTCAGACAAGATATTCTGGAGGCCTAATTCCAAACAGAACTCAAGGTAGAGGAAGCCCTTCGTTTGGACAGTGTTACTGAAGACTCTCTTTCTGCTAAAAGGCTTTTGATTAGAGGGGAACACTCTATCCATTTGGGAAGCCATTATCCTTGAAAATCTACTTGGACCACCTATTTTTTCTTTTCTTTTGAGAAGGTAACATTTGTGTATATTGACAAGTCAGTACATGGGTTACACTGAAACCATATGTGCATATATATCAAAAGACAGAAAAACTAACTCAAAATCCTGACAAGATCCGTCTATAATTGAGTCGGTATCCTCAAGTATATTTGTTTGCACCAGAATCAAAAAAGTCAAACAGTTTAGTTTGATCATCTGTAGGTCACAGTTTTTGCTTTCAGAACATCTTGAACTCCTTTCCTTCCATATTGTCCACCTAATACAAGTTGGGACAATTCTCCATCTGTCTCTGTCTGCTGCTCGTACTCCTGTCTGCTGCTCGTACTCCTGCTTCCTCCCAACCATATAACAAGTGAGTTATTTGTTAGGCATGACCCAGCTAATGCTCCCAAGTCTAACAAAAATCCTCCACAGTTGTGTAGTATTCTTGCATTTTAGGAATAGATGACTAACTGTCTCAACCTCTTCAGATAGAGAACTATGGAACCCACTGCAGCCCGCCTTATAGAAGGCTTTTTCAAGCAATTGCTCGACAGTACTTAGATTTGGTCTTTGAAGGAATAAAAAAAAGGAGAGACTGGTTAACACTATACTAGCTTCACCCTGCATCCACCCTGATTGAATGACAAGGTTTTGGTATCTCTTGTCATAAAAATGTAGTGAATCCACAATGTTGCTATTTGTTAAGTGAAGCTGTAAGAGGAACTGCTCGAGTTGATGGTATAATTAGGTTTCACTATGCTCTTGATAAGCAAGTGTATCTCATTTGATTGTCATGTGGAGAAGAGGCTTGTTAAGGTATTAGTATGTCTAATAGGACTATCTTCATATACATATGCACACTAGAAGAGACGTGTATCTGTTTAGGTTTTAGAAGTCTAGTTAAATACTTAAATTGAGTAGTCCATTATGATTTATCCATTAGTGTAAAATTGGGAAAATGTTTTTGTTTTCTCTTTCTTCTAGACTTTGAATGAAGTAATATCCTTGTCAAGAAGTTAGCTAGCATATCTATTGGAACATATTGGATATCAAGCTCCGTTACATGAAGGAAGCCACATAATATCGGGGTTTATTAGCTGAAGAGCTTTATATTAATTCATGAAATACATAACAAAACTTGCTTGTATACTATAACACATCATTTTTTTTCATGTAAATCAAAGGGCAATTGTGATATGTATAGTCATTAGAATATGAGGGTAATTGTCCTCATCTATAAGCAAGTCCATAACTCTTCCTTTTTGACCATTGTGCATTCAGAACCACCGAGCAATTGACTTTTTGGGCAAGATCATCAGATGGACCAAAAGAATGGGTTCTTTGTGGGTCTGCTCTATCCTCAGAAGATAAGGTTGGTTTATCTTTTCTGCAGTGACTATATCCTCTGCTAGTTCTATCATATGTCCCTTGTATCTATTTAAGAGTGTTTGACCAGTCTTACAATCATGTATGCAGTTACAAGTCACATGGAGAACTGCCATTGGCATGTTTCCAGTCAAAAACCCTTTGTTTCTTTGATTATTTCAGCTCTCTGGTATACTAGAGGAGTCAACTTTTGATGGTCATGCATAGATGGTTTAACTCTACGTTTGTCAACGTTAGTTGATGTCTTAGTCCTGGTTGATCATTGATGCATGTCCTGGGAATAGCAATATATGAAAGATCCACTTATTTTAGTATCTTCACATTTATTTGCTTTTACTTGTATGGTATTTGTTACTTTAGCCTACTTTAATGCCCTTTTATTTTGAGAAAGCCTTTGAAGTAAAACAAATTGTAACTTCTTTTTGTTTGGAATTGTTAGCCAAAAATGGTGCATTTCAGACATTATGAATCCATCGTATTGGTTTTTTGACATTTTGCAGTATATGTTGGTGAAATTTGCTGATATGTGTGGTGCAACTGTGTGCAAGTTCTGGAAACCAAATGTCACACATGTTGTTGCAACAACTGATGTAAAGGGTGCATGCACCAGAACAATGAAAGTTCTCATGGCGATTTTGAGTGGAAAATGGATCCTAACTATGGATTGTAAGCACTGTTTCCTGTTGTATAAAATTGTTTGTGGGAGGTTTTTCATTTGGTTCTCCATGGAATGAGGGTTAACGTTCAATCGCTATTGAATCAAGAAATGGAATAAAGTAGAATGTGTTGGGGATATAAGAATAAGTTGTTTTGTTGTTGAGGGAAGGGAAGGAAATACCTGGGTACATGTGTGACTTCTCCATAGCCACTTTGAATGCGTGGACATTTTTTTGGAAATAGTTTGCTTGGCCTGGGTCAATAGTTAATTAGTTGTCTAATGAAAAGACGGATGATTAATTTGTTTTAATTCCATTCTCCTACCATGGAACTTGTTTATTTGCAGGGGTAAAAGCTTGTGTTGCAGCAAATGGTCCAGTAAATGAAGAACTTTATGAAATAAGTCTAGACAATTATGGCCGTTCTGGGGGCCCCAAAGCTGGAAGGTTGATGGCCTCAACTAATGTAAGTATCTGGTTATTGCAGCGCTAGAGAAACTAGTTTATTATATTCCTTGTGATTAAGCTTGATGGCTAAAGATTTTTTTTTCTGGTTCTCAACTGAGGTGGCACATATTAAAAGCTTTAGTATCGAGTAACCAATTATCCCTTTATGTTACAGGGGCCAAAGCTTTTTGATGGTTTCGAGTTTTATTTTATTGGAGATTTTATGCCAGATTACAAAAGTGACCTGTTAGATCTAGTCGAGAAGGCCGGAGGCACTGTCATTCAGAGTGAGGAGCAGTTGATGAAACAGAATCATGCTGCACAGGGAACTCAGCCATCTTCTCTAGTCGTATATAACTGTGATCTATCGCGGGGTTGCTTTGAAGAAAAAATCAGAATTTTGCAGCAAAGATTAGCAGAAGCTGAGGATCTAGCCGAGCAAATCGGTTGTCAGACCGTTCAGCATACTTGGATTCTGGAATCTATTGCTGCATGTAAATTGGTACCTTTCTGCTGATGAGTGATCGCAACAAGTTTTTTGTGCAACTGAAATACTTCCACTTGTGGCAGAAGAACAAAAGTAGTTGTACATTTTCTGCACCTGGGAAATATTGTCGAATCTTAAATGCTAAATTTTGTGTATAAATGTGAAAGAGATATTACAACCTTGGTTTCAAGTTTTGACAATTTATTCAAATTGGACTAAAAAAGAGATATTACAACCTTGGTTTCAAGTTCTAACAATTTATTCAAATTGGACTAAACCCAATATATTTATTCTGAATATATTTATACCGAATGAACCCACGGTCCAAGTTATTTACCTGACTGTCTCCTTGTTCTATACAATGAACCATTGCTTCTGCATCCTTAATATCATTATAGTATATATACACTCTAGTAGTATTTATATACTATGATAGTATCTATATACTCTAATGGTATCCAATAATAGTTCAACAGTTTTTTCATTGAAACACTGCATGTTTCTCCTTGACACTTTTAATAAATATTGAAAATGCGGTTAAGAGATCCTATTAAATGATAAAATATTGATATTTTAAAAATTTTCCATTTTTGTTGCCATTTTATGACAATTCATTTTTAGTCCATGGAGCCCAAAAAAATTTGGTGGGTCATAACCCAACATAGTTTTTATTTCAATCTATTTTCTTGTTTTTAATTTTAATCTAACATGCTCATTTGACATCCCTAAACTTAGGATAAGACATTTTCAAAAGAAGGAAAAAAAGATTATGCCAAAATTTTAATTTATTTTCATTTATAGCCTTATGCTAAATGGTTCTTAATGGTTAAAAAATATTAACAAACATGAAGTTGGGTATTTAATTATTACATACTCAAAGCAGAGAAATGGTTCCCTTGGTTAAAAAATATTAACACGAACTTGGATATTTAATTTGTACACTAATAAATTTGGTTACACTTTGCGCGATAGTTAGTAACTCTTTTTTAAAAATGATTCACTACAAAATTCTTCTGTCAAAAAATTTAAAATATAATTTTGTATTCATAGAAATTATGATTTGAGACCAAGACATTGTTGTTAGTTAATAACCCATACATATATCAAACATAAATAATTTAAGCATCGATTGTTTTAATAATAATCTCCACCTTTACACTTTGATGCTTTTATCGTTTAATTATTTATTAACCAGTTAACTATATGAATGTAACAACGTCAAACATTAAATGAATATTTTATTTTTTTTATCGAACGTCAATTAAAAATGAGAGGCACAATCTTTCTAAGATAATGGGAGGAAAAAAAATATATAAAAGAAACTCGATTCACAATTAAATTTTAGGAAATTGGCATATTAAGATGAATATGTCCACTAAAGAAAAACTAAATAAAAAACATTCATAAATACGTAAAGAATTTTATCTTTGTCATGTCTAATTGAGTTTCTTAAAATGTCATCTAAGCCAAAATTAACTTATGGGAAATACCAAGGACAGGAAATATGGAAATAATATGAATTTAAACACTTCTAACATTTAAATAAAATAAATAGAAAATTTATGATTGCCATAGTTAATGCCCTCTTAATTTGAAGTACCTTTTTTCTTAATTTATAATAACTTTTATGTTTCTAATTAGGATGTATTTAAAGAAATTCATTAAAGAGTACTATTTGATTTTTTAAAATTTAAAATATGTTGAATGAACAAAATTAAAGGAAGAAAAATATTCTGTCTATTTTTATTAGTTATCAACATTATTAAAATGACTGTCCCAAAATATTTAACATTAGTAAAATCAAATTAAAATTAATTGATTTTTTATTTTAACTTTAAATAATTTATTTAATAAAATAATTCTTGTTGTTTATGATTTCTGAAAGAATTTGTAAAAGAGAATTGAGACAACTGATATGGAATGAATAGAATAAACAATATCGACAAAAAGATTATTAGACAACTCACCTTAGACATTTTTATTAAAATGAAGGAACTGAACGAAAAAAAGCAAACAAAAGGAAGATCATCATATATTAAGACTGTAATTGAAATGAGCCCTTGTATAAATTTGATTGAAAAATATTTAAAACAATTTCATATAAATAATAGTCTAAATAATATATTTTATTTATCTAAAATTATCCGTTATTTATTTTTGTGCAAACCTTGTCAAAGTAAATGTTATAGTTAATCACAGTTAATATCATTGCATTTTTTGCAACTAACTAACCACTATATTAATTACAATAATAATCTTGGTACCATATTTCATAATTAAACATAGATATATATGAAATTGATAAATTAAGAATTGCATGGTATATGAAATTGATAAATTAAGAATTGAATGACATGAAACGAATGATAGAACAACATAAATAACAAAAAAAAAAAAACCACAATACATACTTCTCCCAATTGATTTCGTTTGACAAATAACTTAGCAGTCTTCGTTAGATACTTAAATTTTCATAACAATAAATTTAACGACTTCAAATTCTAATCGCCACTAATATCGTTTTTCAAAAGGACAACATCAAAAATTGTTTTTCAACATCAATTTGACAAAAATATTTCAGTTGATTTTACTTTTATTACTATTTTAATTTTTGTTTCATTCTTTTTTTTCTAACACAAATTTTACTCTCAAAACGGCTGAAAAGGAAAATGAAAAGAAGAGGAAAAATTTAACGAGATAATGATTCTCTTAATTTGTCAAACATGATGTTAATAGAGAAAAAAAAAGAATAATAAAAAAATCAATCACCTCCATTTCAAAATTATGCAACTATACATATAGTCAAGAAATCACTAAAAAAAGAGGAAAATGTTTATCGAATGCTGATAGTTGATCTTTTATTTCGTCAAACACCAGATGTTAGAAGAAGATAAAAAGAACAATCAACAAAAACAAAATCACTTATATTTCATAATCATGCAAATAACATATAATTAAAAAAATCATTTAAATAATAATCCACAAATTATGAAATCATAAGACTAAATATATAGTAAAGAAATCACTAAGAAAAAGAGGAAAAGATTTACTGAATGTCGATAGATGATGTTTTATTTTGTCAAACACCTGATGTTAGAAAAAGAAGAAAAACAATTACTTCTATTTTATAATCATGAAAATAACATATAATATAAAAAAATCATATCAATAATACTCCACAAATTACCAAATTATAAGACTCAAAATTCAAGCATTCAGAAGTAGTAGTAGCAAGTAGTGATACGCTCAAATTACACCTCCCTAAAGAAGTATAAGCGGTCGTATCAAGTACAAAATCCAACTATTAGGTTGGGGTCGATCCCACGAGAAAAATGGTTTAGACTTAACCTCAATGTACGATTTAGTCAAGTTTTTTCCGAAAACAAATAATTAAAGGGGGGATTTTGTGAAGCTAAAGTCTTTTAATATCTCTAAGTAAAACAAGTAATAAGAGTAAAACTTTGATTTTATCAAATTGTGAGAGAAACTAGGGTGTAAGTATTTCCCAAAGGTTTATAACGTTGTATTCCTAGCTAATAACAATTCTTCCCTAGTGTTTTGCATGCAATGTGATAAGTTAGGTATCTCTAAATCCTTGGTCCGACATTTAGAGAATTTCACCTCGTATCTTGGTCCGGCTACGTTGTCTAAGCTACTACCTTTACTTTTACTTCATATTAAGCGTCATATTCGATGTATGACTTAGTTATTACTTCGCACCAATCGAAATGAGCCTATTAGATAGTATCTCACTAAATCTATGTTGATGATTCTTTTCCTATTAACTACCTCCTTGGTCCGGCAAGTAGCAATAGGGTGAATTCTAACGCGTGCACTCGTTAAAAAACTTCTAAGCGAAATAATTATCAATGCATGCTCTATTTGAAAATTATTATTAAGCTAGGTCTACTTTGTTAATCACTCATGGTTCCCACAAACCTAGTTGTGGATTTAGTTACCCATGCATAAAAGAACACAATTCATAGTAGATAAGCAATAAATCATGAAATTACTTTGACAAATTCGAAGAAAATCCAGAAATTCAACTTGAAACAACAAGAAATTACTTCAAAACCAAATCTGGAAATTTGAATTGATGCTAAAGTTGCAAAAACCCAATCTCCAACAACAAACTATGAAAAGTAATAGAATCCAACCCTAAAAATGAAGTTTTACACCCTATTTATAGAAAATATTGTCCTAAATTAAAATAAGTTAAAATAAGAAAAGTTGTACGAAAACACGGCTGTAATCGACGACCGCTACAGACGGTCCGTCGATGAAACGATGGACCGTCGACTGCCTCCGTCAGTCCAGACTTAGCATTTTTTTTCTCCTTCAGTTATCATCTTCTCTGAATCAATCGACGGACCAACAACACGGTTTGTCGATGCGTCTATGGTCCGTCGATGCCTTTCGTCGTTCCATACTTAGACTTTCTTCAACTTCGAGTACTAGGACTATCTCTGATACAATCGACGATTCAACAGGATGGTCCGTCATTCACTCGACGGAACATCAATCCTTTCGTAGCCCCACACTTGGTCAAATTTCTCTGAGTTTCTTAAAATGCTTGAACTTTCAATGACGGTCACCACCTACGGTCCGTCGATTGAATGACAGGGCGTCGATGGCCTTCGTGGGTCACCTCTGCAGTGCACTAAATCTCAACTGCCTCATGCGTTTTTTTTTGGACACCTTTCCTGCAAAACAAAGATAAAATCATGTTAAAACTACTACCAAAAGGCTCTAGACACACACCAATCTTAAGAAAAAAACATTGAAAGTACTGTGAATCCACGATACATAAACACCCCAACTTAAATTCGTTGTTTGTCCTCAAACGACACACTATGACTCAACACAACACTATGCACACAAGTATCCTCTTTTAAGTCTCACAATCACATGGCTATCAATCCCTACTTTTTCTTTGCTTTAGTGCATGCTTTTACTCTTAGGCTTGATAAGCTAACTCATATGGATCAGACCATGTCATAAACTCACCATGCACCGACACCTCTACTCTTTTGTATCTCGCCAAGGTACCAATATTCCAATATTGCAACTAATGCCCTCACTTCAAAAGAAATACTCCTTTTTCGCACAGTGATTTCAACTTTGGGTACAAGGATTATTATTCAACACTAACGCTCAAAACAAATTCACACCTAGTTAGTACTTGTCGCCATAGGCTTGCCCTTATTTTCACTGCTTAAGTTCACCACATTAGACTCTTAGGATCACGATAGGACTTTCTTGGCTTGTAACGTAGGCTCAAGGTCAGGCATGATACATATAGGTAAATTTTAGTGACTTTTGCCTCCTTGAAATTTTGACTAAGCGTCCTACCTCTTTCATTATCTATTACGCCCTACCTTTCTTTTTTTGTCCTCTCTGCCTTGATTTCTCCTTTGTTATTTGTGGAAGTGACTCTTACTTATGTTTGTTCAACTCCTTTTCTTTCTTTTATTTTTTTTTTCAATTGATAATTTTGACTGAGTCACTTCTCTTTGATCACTTTTTCTTTTCTTTTCCACATTACTCTTTTCATACCCACATTTCGGGTCCTAACTCATAATAGCCACCCTCAACTTATGGCTTTGCCATGAGTCGAGGCATACATTACCCAAGGTTGGGTCAGGTCCAAGACGAGGTCAGTTTCTGCATTAGCCACCCTCAACTTATGCTTTTGGCCTAAGCTGAGGTGCACATGTCCAAGGAAGGACCAGAGCCAACACATTATACCTAGGAAGGTGAGTTGGTAAAGAAAAAAAAAACGAAAAAAAAATCTATTATTGGCTCAACATATTTTAATAAAAAAGGAATAACAATTTCATTTGGTTCACTTATTTTAGGCTAGATATTTGCTTCGAACAAGGGCCTATGATCCTTTCCTAGTCGTCTAACACAAGTTCTATCTAGGTACTAATAGCGGAACAATCAAACTTCCTCACACTCTCTTGATAGATCGTTACCCTATCAGATTGTTAGACACCTAGTTTGAGTGTTCGTTTTAGGGTCATGTAGTGGGTGCATCTCTATGTTTTGATTAGAGACAACATGTTCAACTTCTTTATACCTATTCATGCAAGCATTTTCTTAGAATGGGATATCATTCATGCTTATAGATCATGCTTCATATTTCATTTTCATACTTTGTACAAGTTACGACATGCCGGTTCAATAGTAAGGTAATCAAACTCTTGGGGCAAAAGAACACAGGTAAAACCCCCCGAAGAGAGGATCCTGAGTTAAGCTACTCAGACTTCACCCTAACACTCACTTTACACTTACCCCACCCCCAACAAAGGAAACATGCAATTTTCCTCAATGCATAAGAAATACAAAGATAGGGTGGTAGGTAAACAAAACCTGAGGAGCATAGCGCCGATGATCATCAATCACAGAGTAGTAGGGTCGCCCTCAGTGGTGCCTACAACAATCTCCGCACCCTCAATGGTGCTCCTCTCAACAAGCTCATGTCTAGAACTAGATGTCCAACAGCCAACTCTTGAGCCCTCATTTGACGGGTTTCTTCATCAATCACAGAGGCTCTCCTCGCAGCCTCAAGGTCCGTCTGCTGCTTCTTACTTGCACGAGCATCCTCTCCCTCAGTGGTACGACTGGAATGGTGCCGCTTGGCATGCTCAGGTGGCTCAGGCAACGGTGTGGTGGGGGTAGTGAATAGTGCAACAAACATTGTGTCCTCTGCTATCTTGACAGGTGCAGTCTCGTGCTCAGGCCCCCTCATCTCCAGAATGCAGTCAACATCGGCCCGCAAACTCACCACAGCCTCCTAAAGAGTATTCAAATCAATGGTGGGGTATGGGCGTGCAAGAACCTGAAACTCAAATGCATCAAGGCGCTGGTTGACCGCCTAAATCTTCTGCTCAGTCTGATGGTCCACCCTCTTCTCAATCCGGTCCCCTGCCTCGACAATGCATTTCTGCATCTAAGGCTGAATATGATACATTAGGGTAGCCATTTGGGCCTCTAACTTTTGGACCTTTGCTATCAGGACCAGTGCTGCAGACGGTGGAGTAGACCAGGAGGAATTGGGTGCTCTACTATTTCCAGGGGAGGACTCGGCCGGGGTGGTGTGAGTGTGCTCTGAAGTGCCAGGATTAGCCCCTTGGGCTATCTCTACCGTATCCGCCGAATTCTCACTCAACGGTTGCAACTAAACTCTAGGCCCTCTCTACGGTGTCTCCACATTGGCCTCATCCCTGGTGAGACGTATATCTACAGTACTGACCAGATTACGGAGGGCATCACGGTGCCAAATGGGCACTCCAATATTCCTACATTAATGGAAGATCATACCAGCTAATGGGTAAGTAGTAGAGTTCTTAAAAGCCCTCCCATGTATCACTGAAATCAATAACTTCGCAAAGTCGATATCAAACCTAGCCACCAAAGCTGCTACCAATACCGCTCTATCCCATGTTAGAATGTTATCTACTGTCGTGGGAGATAGGCGGTGGCAAACTAAAAACCAGAAGAACTTGGTTGTGAAAGTGAGGTTGGCCTTTTTGATAAGTCCTCTGGGTCTCCCTCACCGTCAATGGACGACTGCTGTGCAAGCCACCTCTTGGTGGAATCTCTCTGATCGCTAGTCCTCTGAAACTGGCCACTCTTTACCATACCCCACATGTAATCAAACTTCCTGGTCAAGGGGGGTCGAGTAATATCTATGGAGGTGCCATATAAGAAACGAAGGATGGTGGTAAGAGAAATCTCCACTAGGCAACCTCGAACTAGAACATATGTGAGTGGGTCCTGTTTGGCAGGTTTCGCCTGCCTGTCCAAAGAACATCAGAGATTTGCCACAATCGAGGCATAGAACTCTCGAACAATATCCTTGATATATGACCCCAAACTCCTAACCATCCACTCGAGCCTATGGCGGTAAACAATCTATGCACATCAGGGACTGTGTGAAGGATCCAACCTAGTCATCACCCCCTTTTCATTCAAAACTTCTGTGTTCCTGTAGACATGATACTGACCATCTACGCACCATGGGTTGGGATCATTAGGAGCTGGTGCAAAGACATCATCCTGGAGTGCCGAAGCAGACTTAGAACTATGAGCCTCATCAGACGAGGCTTGGTGGGCAGGCACCTCTGGGTGAGTGGCTCTAAGTGATCCGAAACCGGAGGCAGTGGCCTTATTTGACACCGTAGAGTAGGCCTACTCTAAACTTGATGCCGCTTTGGAGCCAGGTGCTCCCTCATAACCCGAGGCAGATCCCGACAGTGTGATGATCAGTATGCGCTCCTCATTAGATTGGGAGACAGTGACTACGCTGGAAGCCACCTTCTTGGGGGTGCCCTGAGTGGCTCTTGCAGCTGGTGTAGGGGTTCGGGTGCCTAGGCGCATGTATTCAGGATCCCATTCATTGTCGGAAGTGCCAATCATCCGACAAGATAGTGCCATAGACTTGGACCTGCACCTGGAATAAACAATGTCTTGTTTGGGGGCCATATGTGCATGTAAAACAGTTTATTAGTCTCATAGAAATCTTACTACACACACAAAACAATCAAAACAAAAAAAAAAGAAAAAAAATCACATTCCAGTTCAGACTGCAGTACTGGTTGACAGGCATTATCGACGGTCCGTCAATAGTATCCGTTGTTGGGCACTTAGGAATTTTTTAGATGCTTTATTATACATACCTCTCAATTGGAAACGACTGACGTGCAGAACTTCCTATCTATCAATCGATGAACCGTAGTCCACTTCCGTCGTCTGACACTTAGAATAATTTTTAAACTCTCACAAATCAGGGTCTCATCTAGAAATGACGGACGTGCAGAACGACTCATCGATCAGTCAAGGGACCATAGTCAACTTCTGTCGTCTCATGGTTGAGCAATTTAAAAGCTTATCACTCGACGGACCCCATCAATGGCCCATCGTTCAATTGACGGTCCGTCGACGGGGTCTCGTGCTGTTGATCAGAGACAAATTTTAGACCTTGATTTTAGTAGCACATTTTGACCGTTTTTAGACTCGCATAAGTTTACCCAACACATAGCAACAATTACAAGACCATTTCTTCATCCTTAGAGTTTCAATTTCGCAAGCTTCATTATCGGATTCAAAGATGCTACAAAACCCTAAGTTGGAAAGCCTATAACTCATTTTGACCCGACCATACCACTACCGATTCACTTTCCATCATTCTAAGGGACATTTTACCCAGTAGTTAACAAGAACAAACATACAATTTTGTCCCTAAGTCAAGACCCACAATCCAATTTTCATTTCCAATAGCAAATGAACGAGATTTCATCAAGCAAAGGGAATCGAAATACTTGAAAATCATAGTGGAGTAACTGGGTGAGTGATCTTTTCAACATCCTACGTGCTTACCTTTGAACACCGACCAGAGAAAGCAAGAAGAACTAGGTAGAATTTTAGAATTAGAGGGTTTTGGGAATTAAGGGGAATTTGGGAGTTTGGGGAATATAATTAGTTTAGAAGGAAGTGATATGGTGTTATGATGGAAAAGGAAGGAAATAAGGTAAGGGAAATGGTTGGGACAATAATTTGAAAGGATTTTGGAGGTTAATGAACGGTTTTCTTTTAATATAACCAGCCGGGTTCGGGTCGGCTCACTGGCTCTTTGGACTGACGACACCCCGTCGACGGTCTGTAAGTCAGTCGAAGGACCGTCGTTTCGACCGTCGATTGCACACAAATTTAGATAAAATTTCAAGACATACCTGGGATCTACGGACACCATCGACGGTCCATCTTTGAAATGATGGCCCATCGATAGGGTTCTTAGATATGTGCACCAGATCATTTTCTATAGAATTCTTGGTTTTGGTCTCTGCACATTGAACAACCAATAACCTATTTTTTGTGTGTTTTTTGGACACTTTTGAGACACGGACCCTAAACTAATCTCTAGCCAACACTGGAAAAATAATGCATGAAGTTGAGTTAAGCAAAACGAAACAAGAGAATGCAACTATTCCTAAAAAGAAAAGAAAAACCTATTGTTGGCTAGAGGATACACCTTGGGTTGCCTCCCATGAAGCGCTTGATTTAACGTCGCGGCACGAGACACGATCTTTGATTACACAGACTTCATCAAGGTGGTATGACTCAACCACTTCATGGACACACTGCGCATGCCCTAGGTAGATCTTAATTCTGTACCCATTGACAGTGAACTTTGCACCCTCCTTGTTCTCCAAATCAATGCTCCATGTGGGAATACTTTAGTAATAAGGAATGGTCCCGTCCACTTGGACTTGAGTTTGCCCGGAAACAAACGCAGCCTAGAGTTGAATAGAAGCACCAAGTCCCTAACCGCAAATTCTCGCTTTTCAATCATTTGGTCGTGGAACTTATTTTTCTTCTCTTTGTATATGGATAAACTTTCATAAGCTTTTAGGTGAAACTCATCAAGATAATTCAATCCATTAAGTCTCTGTTCCATTGCTTCATTCTAATCAATCTTCAGTTTCTTCATTGCCCACATGGCTTTGTGCTCTAACTCAACTGGCAGGTGACAAGCCTTCCCATACACAAGTTGGTATGGACACATACCTATGGGGTTTTTGTATGTAGTATGGTAGGCCCATAGAGCATCATCAAGCCTCCTTGAACAATCTTTTCTATTAGCATTTATTCGATAGTATTTGCTTGATCTCTTGATTGGACACCTTAACTTTCCCGCTAGTCTGTGGATGATAAGGAGTGACCACATTATGGAAAACCCCATATTTATCCAATATCCCTTTGAAAAACTTACTAAAAATATGAAAACCAACATCACTAATAATGGCCCTAGGTGTGCCAAATCAGGAAAAGATGTTCTTTTTCAAGAACGAAGTGACACTCTTTCCTTCATTGTTAGGAAGCGCTATAGATTCCACCCATTTTAACACATAGTCAACCGGCACAAGTATATACTTCATTCCATGAGAACTCAAAAAAGGTCCCATTAAGTCAATGACCCAAACATCAAATAACTCAATCACCATAATAGGATTTAAAGGGAGGTCTTGCCTTTTCGAGATTCCTCCATCTTGCTGGCACCGATCACATGATTTGGCGAACTCGTGAGCATCTTTGTGAATGGTTGGCCAATAGAACCCACACTACAAAATCTTATGCGCAGTCCGATACCACTATGGTGCCCACCCTAGTTGAGGAGCGACATGCCTACAAACAACTTAACATCTCAACTTTTGGCACGCAACGACGAATAATCCCATTAGCACAACTCTTGTATAAGTAAGGATCATCCCAAAAGAACTTTTTCACATCATGCATGAACTTCTTCCTCTGATGGAAGGACGATTCCGATTGGACTATATCACTGGCAAGATAATTCGCAAAATTGGCGAACCATGGAATCAAGTCATGAGAAGAAGCCAATGCATGCTCATCACAGAAGTTATCATCAATTTCAAACCTTTCACACTACTCTCGTATAGCTTCATCCTGCAGTCTTGACAAGTGATCGGAAACTTGATTTTCAGTCCCTTTTCTATCTTTTACCTCAAAATCAAATTCTTGCAGTAGTAGAACCCATCTATTCAACCTTGGTTTCACATCCTTCTTTTTCATCATGTACCTCAAAACTGAGTGGACAGTATGCACTATGACTCTCGTGCCAAGCAAATTGGAGCAGAATTTGTCGAAAGCAAATTCCACTGCAAGAAGCTCTTGTGCAGTCGCTGTGTAGTTTTTTGTGCTTCATTTAGGGCCTTACTTGCATAATAGATGGATTGAACGATTTTATCCCTTCTTTGTCCCAATACCACACCAAGAGCAACCCGACTAGAATCACATATCACCTCAAATGACTTACTCCAATCTAGAGAAATAATTATGGGCGCAGACACCAACCTCTCCTTCAACTCTCCAAAATGCTTTTAGACAGGATTCGTCAAAATAGAATTTACATTCCTTTTCAAGTAATTTGCATAGAGGATGTGCAATTTTTGAGAAATCCTTAATAAACCTCCGATAGAAACCCGCATGTCCAAGAAAACTTCTCACACCTTTTATAGAGATAGGTGGAGAAGTCTCTCTATAACTTAAACTTTTGATCGATCAACCTCTAGCCCCTTCTTAGAGATGCGATGACCCAATACTATACCTTCTTTCACCATAAAGTGACATTTTCCCAATTTAGCGCAAGATTGCAATCTTCACACCTTTTGATAACCTCCACCAAGTGACTCAATCACCGATCAAAGGAGTCGCCAATAACTAAAAAGTCATCCATAAACACCTCAATACTGTCCTCCACCATATCAGAGAATATCGACATCATACATCTCTGGAAAGTGGTCGGTACATTACATAACCTGAATGTCATCCTCTTGAATGCGAATGTTCCATAAGGGCAAGTAAAGGTGGTCTTTTCTTGATCCTCCAGGGAAATAGAGATTTGATTGTAACGCAAATAGACATCATATAAACAATACCATCCCTTTTCTGTGAGTCTATCTAGCATCTGGTCCATGAAAGGCATAGGAAATGGTCCTTCTCAGTCCATGCATTCAGTTTCCGATAAACCATACAAACTCTCCATCCAGTCACCGGCCTCATTGGAACAAACTCGTTCCTCTCATTGGGCACTACTACCATTCCCCCCTTTTTGAGCACACACTGAATAGGTCATACCCAACTACTATCTGCTATAGGATATATGACTCTGGCTTCCAACCATTTAATGATCTCCTTCTTCATACCTCATGCATAGGAGGATTCAACCGTATCTGGTGCTCAATACTTGGCTTGTGATCAGGCATGACTTGAACTTTGTGTGAAAAATATCGGGAAGGATCTCGATAATATCTACAATAGTCCAACCTATGGCTCATTTGAACCTCTTCAAAACTTTCACCAAACACTCTACTTATTGTACATTCAAATCCGATGCAATGATTACCGGTAAAGTGTCATCTCCACCCCATAATACATACCTCAGATGAGGTGGTAGGGCCTTAAGCTCTAATTTTGGAGCCTCTTCAATAGATTGTTTCGCGGATGGAGACTTGCGATGCTTCATATCTAACTCCAATTTCTTTGGTTTTGACCGATATTCGCCTCGTTCAAGTGCCGCAACCAATAAACCATACTCTTCAATACCATCACTCTCAAAATTCATGATAACTGCCGCTAGTGCCTTAACACCTAGGCACTTTTCAATTTGTACCTCAAACGTACTCTCAACCCTAGCGTATACCGTTTGGATATCACCAATCTGCTTCATGGACCTACAATTGTTGAATGTTGCCTCTTCATTGTTCAACCTAAACTTCATCTGTCCTTTCCCATATAAACCAAGGCGTGACCAGTAGCAAGGAACGACCTCCCAAGTATAATCGGACCTCAAAGTACACCTCATAGTCAAGAATCACAAAATCGACTGAAATAATAAAAGACTACACTTTCACGAGCACATCATAGAGTATTTCGATTGGCCTCTTCAATGTTTGATCGACCATCAGTAACCACATTGCAGTGGGTTTTGGGTCACCCGAACCTAATTTCCCATAAATGGAATGAGGCATGAGATTTATTCTTGCACCTAGATCACATAGTGCTTTGGAAAAGTGTAATAATCCGATGGCACATGGAATAGTGAAAGCGCCCGGATCTTCCTTCTTATACACAAGAGACCTTGTAGCAAGCACTACAATGCTGCATTCGTTCATCATCCTCAAAACTTATCAATATCTTATTTGTAAACCCAATACCCTTCATGAACTTGGCATAACCGGGTATTTGATACAAAGCTTCTATCAAAGGGACATTGATGAAAAGTTGTTTCAACATAGTGATGAAACGCCGGTATTTACCATCCTCAGTCTTCTTCACCAATCTCTAAGGGAATGGTTGTGGTTGTCTAGGAATGTGGACCTCTTTCTGGAGTACCTCTGCTTCTTTCCCCTCTTTGTTCACCAATTCACCACTAGTTTCCACCACTGCTTCATCTTTTCTTATCTCATCTTCTACCAAAGACGGCATAGGTGAATCAATAGTTTTCTTCCCTCCATGAGTAGTGACTGCCATGGAATGTACATTATTTTTAGGAATAGTGCCGAGTTGTCGTGGGTTCACAGTAGTAGACAATTGGTCCATTTGTAACTCGAGATGCTTAATCGAGACCGCATGTACATCCACTTTTGCCCAATATTAGCTAAATCACCTCTCAGTTCCTTGGTGTGTTCATCACTAGCATCAAACCTTCTCATCATCTTCTGCAACATATCTTCTACTTGCTCTATACTGCCTCCACCATCCCTAAGAGCAACTTCCCAATTTTGAAGTGTAACATAGGGCCCACTTTGATCATTTATGTTACCATAGTTACCCCGGTTGAATTTGTTGTTGCTGTTGTATTTTCCATCTTGAACATACTGTCCCTCTCTGTTGTAATTCCCATAGTTCTGACCTTGATTTCCTTGACCTTGACGCCAATTCTCCTGATTGGACCCTTGGGCGTTTGGTCAAAAACCCCGGTCTGATCATTCACTACATAAGTATCCTCTTCATAATAATACTCATCCGCTGGCGGTGGTGGTTCAGTCAAATAGTTAACCGCATTTACCTTTTCTGCACCTCCAGTGATATGTTTTAAGATGAACTAGAGCTCCGTTCTCATTTGAGCCATCTCTTCATGAATCTCATTGGTCACCAGATTGTGTGTAGCTTGCACTGCGAAGGTGCTTCTCTCAGTGTTGACTTTCTGTTACTCCAAGCCTTATTGTTGCAATAAATTTTCTCCAACTTTTCTGCGATTTCAGCATAAGTGCACTCACCATAAGAAGCCCCGCGATAGTATCGAGTACTGCTTTATTGTTATCATTTTGACCCCGATATAAGTACTCTTTCAACGACTCATCATCAATGTGGTGGTTTGGGACACTCCTAAAAACCTAGTAAACCTGTCCCAAGAGCTACTTACCAACTCTGCCAGTAGTGCCACAAAGTCTTTCACCTTATTCTTATGATTAATCTTCTTTGATAATCGATAGTAGTTTTCTAGGAATACATCTCTCAACCAATCCCAAGTGTAGATGGAATTATAGGGTAGCTCACTAAACCATACCGCTGCATCTTCCGTCAATGATAATGGAAACACCCGCAACCCGATGACGTTCATGTCTAAGTCTGGACTCCCCCCACAACTTTTGCATACAGACCTAAATTTGTTTGTGTGAGCAAAGGGATTCTCTGATGGTATCCCTGAAAACAAACCCCTCGCGGTGAGCATATGCATCAAAATACTAGTCACCACGAATGTGTGCCCATGGGGTAGAGGGGGTCTAATTAGAGGTCCATCAGAATCATTAATGTTGACATTTACCCTATAGAACCCCTTAGGGTGTGGAATGGGAGGCTGCATCCTCATAACATTCTCAGCTTGATTTTCTGCAACTGCCTGACTGTGTGCATCAATAGGTTGTCTTATTAACCCATCATCACGATTTACTGGGTTCTGCTGGTTGTCCATTCTTTGAAGTGTACGGTTAAGTTCGGGGTCAAATGGAACTAGCGGTTTCCTCGTCTCTGTGTACTTGGCATACACTAGAGCAAGACCTAAAAAAACAAAAACAAAAGAAAATGTAAAATCAAGAAATCATTGACTAAATTTTAGTAATGTTATTTAGGTTAATCTAAAAGCCAATTTCCCCGACAGCAGTGCCAAAATTTGATACGCTCAAATTACACCTTCCTAAAGAAGTATAAGCGGTCATATCAAGTACAAAACCTAACTATTAGTTGGGGTCGATCCCATGAAAAAAATGATACTTAACTTCAACGTACGATTTATTAGATTTAGTCTAGTTATTTCCAAAAATAGATAATTAATGGGTGGATTTTGTGAAGCTAAAGTTTTTTACTATCTATAAGTAAAACAAGTAATAGGAGTAAAGCTTTGATTTTTATCAAGTTCTAAGAGAAACTAGGGTGTAAGTGTTCCCCATAGGTTCATAAAATCATATTCCTAGCTAATAAGAATTCTTACCTATTATTATTCATTCAAAGTGATAAGTTACGTATCTCTAAATCCTTGGTCCGACAATTAGACAATTTAACCCCATACTTTAGTCCGGCTACGTGTGTGTAAGATCTCGAAAAATGACTTAGGTGAACTAAAGCCTAACATGGTTGTAATTATGTTATAAGGTACTAAAGTGGTATATAATGTTGTCTTAAGGTAGTTTATAAGAGTTTAGGTGATATGGAAGTGAAACGTCAAGGGACGACTAAGACGTTCGACGACTAAGTCACCTATGTGCCTCATATGTGGTTCTATGTGTTTAAATGTGATTAATGAGGTTATAAAGTATTTATATGAGTTATTATAGTATATATAGGAATTGTTTCAAGTTTCATGAAGTTTGGAGGTCAAACGTCCAAGAACATCCATGCCGTTCGAAAGGTTTGCCTTGAAATGACCTTGTGTGTCTAGGCATGTTTCATCGAGTTTTAAGTGTTTGTTTTGGATGAAATTCATGTGAGAGTTAATAAACTTGTATAATATAATTTTTGGGTTGGAAATGTCCAGGCAAACATCCCCAAGGACCATCCAACGGTCCTTGAGGAAGGACTCTTCAAGAGTGCCCAAGACTGCCCAAGACAGCCTACCAACAGAAGGCAATCGACGCCCAATGGGTCAATCGACGCCCCGTTGGTGGTGTCTCATAGATTTTGACTTAGTAAGGGTAGAGTAAATACCAAAGGTGAGTCTCTGAACAAAACGACGGAAGGACAGGATGGTCTGTTTGTGGACAAACGATCCGTCAACTGCCAACCGTCGATGGGTCTGTCCCTGCGTGCAGTTCATTGTTAAGTTGAGGGGTGAACATGTAAATTCATACCACATCTTAATAAGGGTATATTTAAGTTCCTTAAGGGTCTTTGGGTATTTTAAATATGTTTATAATCCTAAAACACTAAGAAGATTTCATTCTTCAAAAATCAAAACCCAAATCCCTTAGAAATTTCTCTAGAACTCCATTGGAGCCAAAACTCAAGGAAGGATTTGGATTGGACAATTTAGTGGAGATTATTCATCAAATTGAGAATTTGGTTCATTTAGGTATGGTTTTGATCATTGAAACTCTCTTCATCAAGGAGCCCACCTTTCAAAAAAGTGGTGGTGCGCTGCCTTATTTCCCTTTATTTTATGATTATTAGACTTCAATAATGTTTTGATTGGTACGGTCCACTTATGGTGGCGTTATTATGTTCTTTACTTTCAATTGATGTGGCCTTGTCGGCGTTACATTATGTATTATGATGAACATGGTCTTGTCGGCAACTACTTGAAGTAATGTGATAATTTATGTAGTTGTTTATGTGAAATATGACAATATATATATACATGGGAAGTAATGTGAAAGTATATGTGTTCTTATATTGATGTTAAGTAGATGATCATGTTAGACTATGACTATGACTTTGTGTGTATAGTCTTAGGTTTGATGATTAGTTATTCCTAATTGACTATATGAGTGTATGTTGGTCATATTGATGATGGTATGATAGTGTATGAGATGACTTAAAGGTGATAGGGTTATTTGTATGTGCTTGTAGAATGGCATGTAATATGTGTTAAGGTGAAGTACGTGGTGATTTGTCTTAGTTAACTTGTGTCCCTTACTTGATGCATGTGTGAATGTAAATATGAGATGTCTTGACTTAGGATGCTAAAGATCTTAGTCTTGTATGCATGAATGACATGAGACCTTAAATGATGTTAAGAGGGTCATATATGTGAAACCTTGAACCTAGTGGGAAGGTTATTAATGTCCTTCAAGTAAATGAATGACAGACTTAAGGTTAATTGTCTGGAACAATCTCATATTAATCCTTAAGGAAGTCATGATGAGCTTCTTGTCGCCATTGTGAGGTAGACCTAGTGGACCTTTCTTTGGTAGGGTAAATGTGATTGTGTTATGAACTTGATATGGAACCCCTTTATATGAACCTTAATTGTAAACTAAACTATGAGAAAAAAGTCTAGCATCGAGCGAGTATGGTAAGGGAAGTATTTCTAGTTAAAGAATGAGACTAGATTACAAAGCATGCCATTCATATTACTTAAACATGGGCCTACATAGGATGTGTCTAAGTTCTACCATTGGAAAGTAGAACACCCTTATTGGAGTAGGTTAATCTTTGGATTCCATGTTTTGCTATCATGGTCTATGTCTGTTATTGCCTATTCTTATCATATGGAATACCTATTAGTATTAGAAATGTTCTATGAAGTTTAGGTGGTGGTATGGGACTCTATATAAACATTCCACAATAGGCTTTGAAGGTGTTAGTTGGAGTCCCTAGGTCTTGTCCAAGATCATTACCTAAATGTCCTGTTTGTTTTGAATGTTATCTTATGTGTTTGGTTTAAAAATGCACTAAATTGCTTAAATGTTATCTATGTGTTTCTAAGGTATTAAATGTTGTTCTTATGATTATAATATGATTTTTAAATAAAAATATGCATATTTCTAATAAACGTCCATTTTTATGATTTTCATGCATTATGCAATACTTAGTACATGTGGTTGTACTAATCCATGCTTTTATATATCTCTACAGTTGTTGGTAGGTGAGGAGCATTTGAGAAGCAAGACTTGGATCGTAGACTCATTCATGTGAAGTTGAAGTATGTTCTCAATTGACTCTAGGGCATATATAAATGTCTTTTATGTTTACTTTTCAAAGTATTGTAATAGTCTAAGTAATTCTATATTTTGAAGTATGGGCCGTGTCCCAAAAATATTCACATGTCTTAAGTTTCATGAGATTGAGACTTAGTATTTCCTATGATTTCTAATGAAATATGTTATTAAAGATATTTCTAATGTTTTGTGAAAAGTTTTAATTCTGTACTACTTTTCATTATATATATGCGATGTATGATACGGAAACAGATTGTACTAAACCTCCTAGACGTAAAGCTTGGTATCAGAGCATAGGTTAGGAAAGTAGTCTTAGGAATCGAAAAGTCTCATCAAATCACGTCTAGTAGAGTCTTGACCATCGGTGTAAGTTGCGACACATCTATAGGAGAGAGGTTATAGGATGATAGAGTTTCCCTTCATTTATACTCCTATGTCGTGCCGTAGAGTAAAAGTTGTGAGTACTCTTTTCTTATGGTCTTCCTTGTGTTTCTAGGAAGATGAATACGAGGAGGACATTGTCTAGGAGAGTTGACGAGAATGATGTGCATGAGGAGGTTCCTCCTCAAGTTGAGAAAGTTCCTCAAGCTGCTCAAGGTTATCAAGTCCCTATTGTGGGTGGAGGTAATGATGTTTTGATGGTTCCCCCTGGAGTTGAGTAATAGTAATATTAGAGAGGCTTTGCTTGCTTTAGCCCGAGCCGTGACTACTCAAGAGAATTTGAGTAAGGTGCCTAGGGTGAATGTTGTGGAGAGAACTATGACGACTAGGTTAAGAGATTTTGTGAGGATGAATCCTCCTATCTTTCTTGGCTCTAAGGTGGGAGAGGATCCCCAAGAGTTCCTAGATGGTGTGTACAAGGTGTTGAGTGCTATAGGAGTTACATCTATGGAGGAGGCGGAGCTAGCTTCATATCAATTGAGAGAGTATTATCAAGTATGGTACACTCAATGAAAGGACAATAGGCCGGTGGAGTCGGGTCCTATTTAGTGGTAAGAATTTAAGGAAGCTTTTCTTGGGAAGTACTTTCCCCGTGAGAAGAGGGAAGTTAAGGTAAAGGAGTTTATTAATATCAAGCAAGGTAATATGAGCATTGAGGAATGCTCTTTGAAGTTCTCAATGTTATCTAGATATGCCCCATCCCTTGTGTCTAATACAAGGGATGAGATGAGTCATTTTGTGATGGGTGTCGCCGATCTAGTGAGGGAGGAATGTTGTACGGTGATGCTACATGATTATATGACCCTAGATAGACTCATGGTGTATGCCCAATCAATTGAAGAGTCTAAACTTAAGAGGATGTCTAGAAACTTGAAAAGGGGTGACTCTAGTGAGTAAGATCAACCTAGGTTTAAGAAGAGGGCTCAAACTCAAGAAGAACCTAAGAGTGCTAAGGTGAAATTGGAGAAAGGAGGTGGTTCTCGAAATGGAAAACCTACGTGTGTCACTTGCGGAAAGAGGCATTATGGTGAGTGTTTAAGGGGTACCAGGAGTTTCTTTGGTTGTGGTAAGGAAGGACACAAGGTGAGAGATTGTCCTACCATTGTTTCTAGAGGAAAAGAGGGTAAGAAAGTTGCTCCAAATGTTCCAAAGGATGATGTTAAAGCAACGAGGCATTTCTATTCACTCCGGACTAGAGGAGAGAATCTGGATGTTGATGTGATTAGGGTAAGTCCTTGAATTTATCTTTTTAGTTCTAAGTGGGGGAGTGTGATTAGTAGATGGGACAAAAAGTCATAGAAGCATGTTGCTTGTGCATGGTGTTTAGGAGTTTTGGTTGAAATTGAATTTCATTAACTTCTTGCATTGTGTATTTTATGAATCCATGATTATGTTGTAGGATATGTTTATATGATGTGACCTTGTATATTAGCATGTTCCTATCAAGCATTGCTTAAAAGTTGCATTTTTGAAAAATGGCCTAATTCACTGTAAGATGGACTGCTCACTATTAAATTTTTCAAAATTTGACTAATTCATTGTTCGGTCTTAAATTTCTACATTGTGGTTAGAACATATGCATACGAGTATAATATTGAATATAAAAAGAGTTTTTGCTATTTGGAATGAAGCATGTGAGTTTTATAGCATAATGAGTTAAAGAATGTATTCTAGTTTCTTGTTGTGTTGTGTATCTTTTGAATCTGTGAAATTGATGTTCTCTTAGATGTTTGTATTGTATGAGATGTTGTATGGTATGGTCATTAGATAATAGTAGAATCTCTATTCTTAGAAGTGTTCGGAGAGTGGCAAGTGTCATTCGAGGACGAATGTTATCCAAGTGGGGGAGAATGTAAGATCCCAAAAATTACTTAAGTGAACTAGATCCTAAAATTTTTGTTATAATGGTCTAAGGTCCTAAAATGGTCTATAATTTGGTATTGAGGTAGTGTTTAATTATTCATGTTATTTGGAAGTGAAACATCAAGGGACGACTAAGCCACCTATGTGCCTCATATGTGGTTCTATGTAGTTATATGTGATTCATGAGGTTATAAGGTAATTATATGATTAATGATAATATATATATAGTCAGTGTGTCAAGTTTCATGAAGTTTGGAGGTCAAACGTCCAAGAACGTCCATGACGTTCAAAAGGTTTGCCTTGAAACGACCTTGTGTGTCTAGCCATGTTTCATCAAGTTTTACGTGTTCGTTTTTGATGAAATTCATGTGAAATGTCCTAAACTTGTATACGATCATGTTTGGGTTGGAAATGTTTGGGAAAACATCCCGAAGGGCCATCCAAGGTTCCTTGAGGAAGGACCCGTCAAGAGTGCCCAAGACTGCCCAATACAGCCTACCAACAGAAGGCAATCGACACCCAGTGGGCCAATAAACGCCCCGTTGGTGGTGCCTTATCAATTGGGACTTAATCAGAGAAGAGGAGAGACCAAAGTTCAGTCTTAGAAACAAACGATTTAAGGACAGGACGGTCCGTCGACTGCCAACCGACGATGGGTCTATCCCTTCATGCAGTTCACTGTTAAGTTTGAGGGGTGAACTTGTAAATTCACCCCATGTCCAAATAAGAGTATTTGAGGTTCCTTAAGGTTCTTTTGGGTATTTTAAATGTGTTTATAAGCCTAAAACACTAAGAAGATTTCACTCTGCAAAAATCAAAACCCAAATCCCTTAGAAATTTCCCTAGAACTCCATTGGAGCCAAAACTCAAGGAAGGGTATGGATTGGAGAATCGAATGGATATTCTTCATCGAATTGAAGATTTAGATTCAATTAGGTATGGTTTTATCCTTAAAACTCTCTTAATCAAGGATCTCAACATTCGAAGAAGTTTTCCAAAGTTTTCAAAGATGAATTGTCCAATTTCATGATCTATGCATGGGTTCTTGCATTTAAAGTTTTTAAGCATTGGATGTTGATTAAATTGTTATTAATTACATGATTTTAAATCAATTAACCTATGACCCCATTAATTTGATGAACCCTATTTTTTGACTAAGTTAAAGGTTAAGTAATGTTGATCTAATGTTTATGAATTCTAATGTAGTGTTCTATGGGCCGTTGATTGATGTAATAATTGGATCAAATTGATATCTTGGTTGGTTTATATTGATGAATATGTAGTGAATTGACCTAGTTTCATTGAATATTTTTATAATTGTATTGAATTGTTGGTTATGGTCATGGGTAAGGGCCTTGTGGTATTGAATTGGATGGTTTAGCATTGAATTGAGGTGTTAAGGATGGAGTGGTGGCACGATGCATTTTTTTCATTTATTTTATGATTATTAGACTTCAATTATGTTGTGATTTATATAGTTCACTCATGATGGCGGTGTTATGTGCTTTAATTGCAATTGATATAGCATTGTCGACATTACTTTATGTATTATGATGATCATGGTGTTATCGGCAACTACTTGAAGTAATGTGATTATTTATGTAGTTTATTATGTGAAGTATGACAATATATATCTACATATGAAGTAATGTGAAAGTAGATGTGTTATTCTTTTGATGTTAAGTAGATGATTATGTTAGACTGTGACTATGGCTTTGTGTGTAGAGTCTAAGGGTTGATGATTGGTTATTCCTAATTGAATATATGATTCTATTTTGGTCATATTGATGATGGTATGATAGTTTATGGGATGAGTTAAAGAATATAAATGTTATTTCTTTGTGCTTTTAGAATGACATGTAATATGTGTTAAGGTGAAGTATGTGGTGTCTTGCCTTAGTTGACTTGTGTCCTTTACTGATGCATGTATGAATGTGAATATGAGATGTCTTGACTTAGGATGCTAAAGCTCTTAGTCTTGTATGTATGAATAACATGAGACCTTAAATGAAGTTAAGAGGATCCTTTATGTGAAACCTTGAACCTAGTGTTAAGGTTATGAGTGTTGAAGTCGAAAGCCGTAATGGTGTCTTTAAAGTAAAGGAATGATAGACGTAAGGTTTATTGGCTGGAACGAAATAATATTAATCCTTAGAAAATTCATGATGTGCTTCTTGTCGCTATAGTGAGGTAGCCCTAGTGGACCTTTCTTTGGTAGGGTAAATGTCATTAGATTATGAACTTGATATGGGACCCCTTTATATGAACCTTAAGTCTAAATTACTCTATGAGAACAAAGGTTAGCACCGAGTGAGTATTGGAAGTGAAGTAGTTCTAGTTAAAGAATGAGATTAGATTACAAAGCATGCCCTATATATTCCTTCACCATGTTCCTACATCGCATGTGTCTATGTTCTACCATTGGCAAGTAGAACACCCTCATCGGTGTAGGTTAGAACTTTGGATTCCATGCTTTGCTATCATGGTCTATTTCGGTTATTGCCTATTCTCATCATATGAAATACCTATTAGTATAAAAGTTCTATGAAGTTTAGGTGGTATGGGACGCAATCTAGATATCGCACAATAGGTTTTTAAGGTCTTAGTTGGAGTCCCTAGGTCTTGTCGAAGACCATTACTTGAATTTTGTATATGTGTTGAATGTCTCCTAAATGAACTAATGAATGTAATGACTTAAGTTAACAAAGTATGTTAAATGAATAAGTAGTTACCTAGAGTAGTTAAGGGTTGCCTAGTTAAGGTGTGAAGGGGGCATAAGAATGGTCACTTTGTATCTTACCAAGATGAGTCTTAAGAATGTCTCTAGTTAGGGAAACTGATTGAATATGTAGACGTGATCTAAGCTTTGGTAGTCTTAAGGATTATTTAGGTAGTCTTGAAGAGGTCAATCATGGACGTTTTCTTCTTGATTTACTTAAGTAAGTCTTTTGATATTCCTTGGTAAGGGAATGTCATATTATCTATATGTTGTTTGTTAAGTGAGAATGATTCTATCATAGGTAGTTTATCGGATCTCTTAAGTGTTTGTGTAATGGATTGTATGGGTGGCCGCTTCATAATTCACTCAAGTGAGACTTAGAATCACCTTTGGTAGAGGAAATCTCAAGTTCATATGTTGATGTCTTGTAAGTGTGTATGTGTTTGATTAGAAGTATATCTTGAGGATTATTTAAGCATGCTTAGGGAGGTTGTATGGGCGGTCTCTCTTTGTATTTATTTAAATGAGTCTTAGGATAGCTTTTACTGGAGGAAATCTATGCTGAAAGGTGTTTAAGATTAAGTAAAGATGTCTCATTGTAACAGTAAATAACTTCAGTGTACAATGAATTTAGCTCACTGTAAAGTTGGCGAAAAAATGCACTAAATTGCTTAAATGTTATCTTATGTGTTTCTAAGGTATTAAATGTTGTTCTTATGATTAAAATATGATTTTTAAAATTAGAAGATTCATATTTCTAATAAACGCCTTATTTCATGATTTTCATGCATTATGCCATACTTAGTCCATGTGGTTGTACTAATCCATCCTTTTATATATCTCTATTGTTGTTGGTAGGTGAGGATCATTAGGGAAGCAAGACTTGGATCGTAACATCATTCAAGTGAAGTTGAAGTATGTCCTCAATTGACTCTAGGGCATATATAGATGTCTTTTATGTTTACTTTTCAAAGAATTGTAATAGACTAAGTAATTCTATATATTGATGTATGGGTTGTGACCCAAAAGTATTCTCGTGTCTTAAGTTTGATGAGATTGAGACTTAGTATTTACTATGACTGCTAATGAAAGATGTTATTAAATATATTTCTAATGTTTTCTGAAAATTTTTAATTCCGCACTACTTTACCTTATGTATATGTGATGAACGATACAGAAAGGGCTTGTACAAGACCTCGGAAAGGTTAAGTATGCCGGCTGCAAATCCGAGATTGACCCTAACTTCTAGGGTGTGGTTTCAGGATGTGAAAAGCTTGATATCATAGCATAGATTATGAAAGTAGTCTTAGGAATCAAAAAGTTCACTAAGTCACGTCTAGTAAAGTCTTGACCAACGGTGTGAGTCACGACACATTTATGGGCGAGAGGCTATAGGACAATAGAGTTTTTCTACTTTTCTACTCCTATTCCGTGCCGTAGAGTAAAAGTTATGAGTACTCTATTCTTATTGTTTTCCTTATGTTTCTAGGAAGATGAATACGAGGAGGACATCGACTAGGAGAGTTGATGTGCATGAGAAGATTCCTCCTCAAGTTAAGCAAGTTTGGCAAGTTCTTCAAGGTGCTCAAGGTGTTCAAGGTGATAAAGTCCCTATTGTGTGTGGAGGTAATGATGTTTTGATGGTTCCCCCGGAGTTGAGTAATAGTGATTTAGAGAGGCTTTGCTTTCTTTAGCCCGAGCCGTGACTACTCAAGAGAATTTAAGTATGGTGCCTAGGGAAAATGTTGTGGAGAGCACTATGACGACTGGGTTAAGAGATTTTGTGAGGATGAATCCTCCTATCTTTCTTGGCTCTAAGGTGGGAGAGGATCCCCAAGAGTTCTTAGATGGTGTGTACAAGTGTTGAGTGCTATGGGAGTTACATCTAGGGAGAAAGCGTAGCTAGCTTCGTATCAATTGAGAGAGGTTTCTCAAGTATGGTACACTCAATGTAAGGACAATAGGCGGGTGGAGTCGGGTCCTATTGAGTGGTAAGAATTTAAGGAAGCTTTTCTTGGGAAGTACTTTCCCCGTGAGAGGAGGAAAGTTAAGGTAGAGGAGTTTATCAACTCAAGCAAGGTAATAGTAGCGTTGAGGAATACTTTTTGAATTACTCAATGTTATCTAGATATGTGCCATCCCTTGTGTCTAATCCAAGGGATGAGATGAGACATTTTGTGATGGATGTCGCCAATATAGTGTGAGAGAAATGCCGTACAGTGATGCTACATGATGATATGAACCTAGATAGACTCATGGTGTATGCCTAATCAATTGAAGAGTCTAAAATTAAGAGGATGTCTAGAAACTTGAAATGGGGTGGTTCTAGTGACCAAGATCAACCTAGGATTAAGAAGAGGGCTCAAACTCAAGAAGAACCTAGGAGTGATAAGGTGAAATTGGAGAAAGGAGGTGGTTCTCTAAATGGAAAACCTACATGTGTCACTTGTGGACAGAGGCATTATGGTGAGGGTCTAAGAGGTACCAGGAGTTTCTTTGGTTGTGGTAAAGAAGGACACAAGGTGACATATTGTCCTACCATTGCTTCTAGAGGAAAAGATGTTAGAAAGTTGCTCGAAATGTTCTAAAGGATGATGTTCAAGTAATGAGGTGTTTCTATGCACTCCGGACTAGAAGAGAGAATCTGGATAGTGATGTGATGAGGGTAAGTCCTTGCATTATCTTTTTAGTGATATGAGTTCCTTCTAAGTGGGGGAGTATGATTAGTAGATGGGACAAAAAGTCATTGAAACATGTGCATGGTGTTTAGGAGTTTTGGTTGAAATTAAATTTCATTAAGTTCTTGCATTGTGTATTTTATGAAACCATGATTATGTTGTAAGATATGTTTATATCATGTTACCTTGCATATTATCATGTTCCTATCAAGAATTGCCTAAAAGTTGCATTTTTGAAAAATGGCCTAATTCACAGTAAATTGGACTAATTCACTGTTAAATTTTTCAAAATTTGACTTATTCATTCTTTGGTCTAAAATTGTTGCAATGTGGTTAGAACTTATGTATATGAGTATGATATTGAATATAAAATGAGTTTTTGTTAGTTGGAATGAAGCATGTGACTTTTATAGCATAATGAGTTACAAAATGTCTTCTAGTTTCTTATTTTGTTGTGAATCTTTTGACTATGTTAAATTGATATTCTCTTAGATGTTTGTATTGTATGAGATGTTATATGGTATGTTCATGAGATTATTGTTGAATCTCTATTCTTGGAAGTGTTCGGAGAGTGGCAAGTGTCATTCGAGGACGAATATTGTCCAAGTGAGGGATAATGTAATATCCGAAAATGACTTAGGTGAACTAGAGACTAACATGGTTTTAATGATCGTCTAAGGTCCTAAAATGGTATATAATGTGGTATTGAGGTAATGTCTAAGAGTTTAGGTGAGTTGGAAGTGAAACGTCAAGGGACGACTAAGACGTTCAACGACTAAGTCACCTATGTGCCTCATATGTGGTTCTATGTGTTTATGTGTGATTCATGAGGTTATAAGGTCATTATATGATTTATTATAGTGTATATAGGCAGTGTGTCAAGTCTCATGAAGTTTGGAGGTCAAACGTCCAAGAACGTCCATGATGTTCGAAAGGCTTGGCTTGATACGACCTTGTGTGTCTAGGCATGCGTGTTTGTTTTTGATGAAATTCATGTTAGATTTCCTAAAGTCGTATACGATCATGTTTGGGTTGGAAATGTCTGGGAAAACATCCCGAAGGACCATCCAAGGTTCCTTGAGGAAGGACCCTTCAAGAGTTCCCAAGACTGCCCAAGACAGCCTACCATCGGAAGGCAATCGACGCCCAGTGTATCAATCAACGCCCCATAGGTGGTGTCTTATTGATTGGGACTTAGGCAGAGAAGAGGAGAGACCAAAGATGAGTCTCTGAACCATACGGCGGAAGGACAGGACGGTCTGTTTGTGGACAAATGGTCCTGTCGACTGCCAACTGTCGATGGGTGTGTCCCTGCGTGCAGTTCACTGTTAAGTTGGAGGAGTGAACTTGTATATTCACCCCACGTACAAATAATGGTATTGGGGTTCCTTAAGGTTCTTTTGGGTATTCTAAATGTGTTTATAAGACTAAAACACTAAGAAGATTTCATTCTTCAAAAATCAAAACCCAAATCCCTTAGAAATTTCCCTAAAACTCCATTGTAGCCAAAACTCAAGGAAGGGTTTGGATTGGATAATCGAGCGGATATTATTCATCAAATTGTAGATTTAGCTTCATTGAGGTATGATTTTCTTATCCTTGAAACTCTCTTCATCAACGATTTCAACTTTCAAAGAAGTTTTCCAAAGTTTTCAAAGATGAATTGTCCGATTTCATGATCTATGCATGGGTTCTTGCATTAAAGGTTTTTAAGCATTGGATGTTGATTAAATTTTTATTAGTTAAATGATTTTAACTCAATAACCTATGACCCCATGAATTGAACGAACCCTCGTTTTTGACTAAGTTATGGGTTAAGTAATTGTCTATCTAATGTTTATGAAAATTCTAGTGTAGTTTTCTATGGACTGTTGATTGATGTAATAATTGGATTAAATTGATATCTATGTTGCTTAGATTGATGAATATGTAGTGAATTGACCTAGTTTCATTGAATACTGTTATAATTGTATTGAATTGTTGGTTATGGTCATGGGTAAGAGCCTTGTGGTATTGAATTGGATGATTTAGCATTGAATTGAGGTGTTAAGCATGGAGTGGTGGCACGATGCCCTATTTCCATTTATTTTATGATTATTAGACTTTAATTATGTTGTTATTGATATAGTACACTTATGATGGCGGTGTTATGCGGTTTACTTACAATTGATGTGGCCTTGTCTATCATGGCCTTGTCGGCAACTACATGAAGTAATGTGATTGTTTATGTAGTTGCTTATGTGAAGTAAGACAATATCTATGTATATGGGAAGTAATGTAAAAGTATGTGTTAAACTATTGATATTAAGTAGATGATCATGTTAGACTATGACTATGGCTTTGTGTGTATAGTCTTAGGCTTGATGATTGGCTATTCCTAATTGACTATATGAGTCTATGTTGGTCATATTGATGATGGTATGATAGTTTTTGGTATGACTTAAAGATTATTAGGGTTATTTCTATGTGCTTCTAGATGACATGTAATATGTGTTAAGGTGAAGTATGTGGTGTCTTGTCTTAGTTAACTTGTGTCCCTTACTTGATGCATGTGTGAATGTAAATATGAGATGTTTTGACTTAGGATGCTAAATCTCTTAGTCTTGTATGTATGAATGACATAAGACCTTAAATGAAGTTAAGAGGGTCTTTTATGTGAAACCTTGAACCTAGTGGTAAGGTTATGAATGTTGAAGTCGAAAGCGGTAGCGGTCTCCTTCAAGTAAGGAATGATATACTTAAGGTTAATTGGCTGGAACGACATCATACTAATTCTTAGGAAAGTCATGATGATCGTCTTGTCGCCATTGTGAAGTAGGCCTAGTGGACCTTTCTTTGGTAGGGTAAATCTGATTGGGTTATGAACTTGATATGGAACCCCTATATATGAACCTTCAGTGTAAGTTACTCTATCAGAACAAAGTCTATAATTGAGTTAGTATGGTAAGGCAAGTAGTTCTAGTAAATAATTAGACTAGATTACAAAGCATGCCCTTCATATTCCTTAACAATGTGCCTACAAGGGATGTGTCTAAGTTCTAACATTGGAAAGTACAACACCCTCATCGGAGTAGGTTAGAAATTTGGATTCCATGCTTTGGTATCATGGTCTATGTGGGTTATTGCCTATTCTCATCATATGGAATACCTATTAGCATTAGGAGATGTTCTATAAATTTTAGGTGGTGGTATGAGACGCTAACTAGACATTGCACAATAGGCTTTGAAGGTGGTAGTTGGTGTCGTTAGGTCTTGTCCAAGACCATTACTTGAATGTCCTCTATCTGTTGAATGTCTCCTAAATGATATAATGAATGTAAGGACTTAAGTTAAGAAAGTATGTTAAATGAATAAGTACTTATCTAGAGTAGTTAAGGGTTGTCTAGTTAAGGTGTGAAGGGGGCATAGGAATGGCCACTTTGTATGTTACCTGATGAGTCTTAAGAATGTCTATAGTTAGGGAAACTAATTGAATATGTTGACATGATCTAAAGTTAGGTAGTCTTAAGGATTATTTAGGTAGTCTTGAAGAGGTCAATCATGGACGTTATCTTCTTGATTTACTTAAGTATGTCTTTTGATAGCCCTTGTAAGGGATTATGATATTATTTATATGTTGTTGTGTTAATTGAGAATGATTCTATCATAGGTAATCTATGGGATCTCTTAAGTGTGTATGTAAGGGATTGTATGGGTGGTCGCTTTACAAATCACTCAAGTGAGACTTAGAATCACCTTTGGTAGAGGAAAGTTCGTGTTCATATGTCGATGTCTTCTATGTGTGTATGTGTCCTATTAGAAGTAGATCTTGAGGATCATTGTACAATGAATTTAGCTCACTGTAAAGTTGGCTTAAAAATGCACTAAATTGCTTAAATCTTATTTTATGTGTTTCTAAGGTGTTGAATGTTGTTCCTATGACTATAATATGATTTTTAAATGAATAGATGCATATTTATAATAAATGTCCATTTTCATGATTTTCATGCATTATGCTATACTTAGTACAAGTGGTTTTACTAATTCATGCTTTTATCTATCTCTATAGTTGTTGGTAGGTCAGGAGCATTTGGGAAGCAAAACTTGGATCGTAGCATCATTCAAGTGAAGTTGAAGTATGTTCTCAATTGAATCGAGGGCATATATAGATGTCATTTATGTTTACTTTTGAAAGTATTGTAATAGACTAAGTAATTTTATATTTTGAAGTATGGGCCGTGTTCCAAAAGTATTCTCGTGTCTTACGTTTGATGAGATTGAGACTTAGTATATCGTATGCTTTCTAATAAAAGATGTTATGAAAGATATTTCTAATGTTTTGTGAAAAGTTTTAATTCCGTATTACTTTTTATTAAGTATATGCGATGAAAGATACGGAAAGGTCTTGTACAAGACCTCCGTGAGGTCAAGTACGCCCGGTTGCAAATCTGAGATTGACCTAACTTCTAGGGTGTGATTTCGGGATATGACAGTGTGTCTAAGCTACTCCCTTACCTTTAGTTCATATTTAGCATCATATTCGATGTATGGCTTAGTTATTACTTCTCACCAATCAAAACTAGCCTATTAGATAGTATCTCACTAAATCTATGTTGATGATTCTTTTCCTATTAATTACCTCCTTAGTCCGGCAAGTATCAATAAGGGGAGTTCTAATGCGTGCACTCGTTAAAAAGACTTCTAAGCGAATGAATTATCAATGCATGCAATAACCTATTTGAAAATTGTTATTAATCTAGGTTTACTTTGTTAATCACCCATGTTCCCACAACCCTAGTTGTGGATTTAGTTACCCATGCATAGAAGAACACAATTCATAGTAGATGAACAATAAATCATGAACTTACTTAGACAAATTCGAAGAAATCCAGAAATTCAACTTGAAACAACAAGATATTACTTCAAAACCAAATCCAGAAATTTGAATTAATGCTAAAGTTGCAAAAACCCAATCTCCAACAACAAACTATGAAAAGTAATAGAATGCAAACCCATAAACGAGGTTCTCCACCCTATGTATAGAATATATTGTCCAAAATTAAAAGGGATTCAAATGAGGAAAGTTGTGCAAAAACGCGGCTGTAATCGAAGACCCCCACAAATGATGGACCGTTGATTGCCTCCGTCAGTCCAAACTTAGCATATTTTTTTCTCGTTCAGCTAGCATCTTCTTTGAATCAATTGACGAACCAAAAACACGGTCCATCGATTCGTATACGGTCTGTCGATGCCTTCCATCGTTCTATACTTAGAATTTTTTCAAGTTCGGGTATTGGGACTATCTCTAATACGATCGACGATTCAATAGTACGGTCCGTCAATCAATCGACGGAGCTTAATCCTTCTGTAGCGCCACACTTGGTAAGATTTCCCCGAGTTTATCCAGATGCCTAAACTTTCAGTCGACGGTCACCATCTACTGTCCGTTGATTGAATGACGGGCCATCAATGACCTTCGCGGGTCACCTTTGCACTAAATCTCAGTTGCCTTCTACGTTTTGGTTTTGGACACATTTCCTACAAAACAAAGATAAAATCATGTTAAAACTACTAAAAAAGGCTCTAGACACACTAATCTTAATAAAAAAGCATTGAAAGTACCGTGAATCCATGGTACATCAAGTAGGATACTTGAAAGATATTCATAGGTTAATCTGATGCTCACCACATAACATAAGAAACTAACTAGTAGAAATATACAATAGACCATTCGCTTTCCCACCTTTACGTTCTCTTGTGATACTCCCCATATACACTAGTATTCTGACCACTAACATCCTTGTAAATAAACTTAACTACCAGGTACTTGATCATAGCCTAACTATTTTAACACATAGAGTAATCCCCAAATACAAGCACTGACAAATGTCAATTTATAGTTCACATCATACCCTTAATTCCTTGTCACACTAACCAACCATGATCACATAGTACACTGGATAAAGATTTTTTCCCACTAAACCCAATCTCTTTTCCCACATCTAAGCATATTTCATGTTATACGCTACCTCTACTTCTCGCCATTACAACACACGAACAACATTTACTATCTATAACTCGGCCATTGAACACTTTTCCCTTCCATTATATCTAACCAGTTCTCTTAACACAAGGAACTATCAAATATAAACCATCATAACCTATATCCACTAATATGCAACATATATATGTAAACCCAATCATACAGTCACAAGCATACATCAAACATGTACCACATTATAAATATTTATGAACAACGAACAATCAACATTTATCAAGATGCATGATTAAGTAAAGTCATTGATCCTCTCATGGAACCCAAAACCAAAAATTTAGCATACCAAAACTTGGTACCCGATTCAATAATTATGCCAAAACGTGACAATCAATCCAAGTTAGTTATGACGAAAAGTGGCAATCGATCCAAATTAGTTATGCTGGAACGTGACAACCGATTCAAGTTAATCATGCTGGGACGTGGCAACCGATCCATTCAACACACCATATTAAAAATCACAAGTATGTCCTCATGATCATATATGTAGGTCATGATTTAATGGCAATTATAATTCCTCTATCTCATATACAACACGTGTGACCAATAATGCATCATTCATACACATACATGTATCATAAAGAATCAAGAAAATCGTACATCATACAATCATATAATCACAACCATAACCTACGGATCATTCGATGCACGAAGGACTACACATAAATTCTACCATTGATTTATATATATTACATAGTGATCACACATTTAAACTACTCAATTCATAAACCTAGCCTACCTGGGCGCCAAGAAGTTGCAGGAAGCTTTGACTTTGTTTGTTGTTTTCCGAGCTTCTCAGCGGTGAATTTAGCCAAGAATCCCCAAGATATCATCATCCTCACGTTAGAATTCTTCTTCTCCTACCTTTTCAAGCTTAGAACAACTTTTCTGAGGTTTCTAGGATGTTTTACTTCTTATATAGATGTTTTAGGAAGATGGATAAAATTAAACATTCTCATAATTTACGTTTTGCCTGGCCTATCCCGCTGGCGCCAGCTTACTCCGCTGTGGCGCTGCCGCCCTAAAGGCAACTGGCCCCCTCTGGCAGGACAATGACCCAGAATTTTATGGACTTTTGATTCTCTTAAATAATGACGATTTGGGTAGTTATATTTTCTTGAATTAAATTTGCAGAGAAATAAATACACAATAATTAGCTATCATTATTGATTGTTATGCCTCTTCATATTTTTCTTAAATTCTCCATGTAACTACAATATGTCACATTATATATAAATTAAATTGTCTTCATCCATTTATTGTTACTTCCTCTGTTCACTTTCAATTGTCATGATTTATATTTTTAGAGTCAAATTATAAGAACTTTGACTAACATTTTAGGCTGTATATTTTCATCATAATGATGTGGAAGAAATCCAAGTTATAGTATCTTTCATATTGTTTTCGAATATCTAAATTTGTGTATAAAATATCGAATTAATGTAATCTAATTTAACTTTGAAAATTAGTCAAATTGACTTTCAAAAAGCACAACATGACAAAATAAAAATGGACTGAGGGAATATAATATGTATAGGGAATTTTTGTATTAATTACAAAGGCAAATAACAATGAATCAAATTAATGGAATGATTTTAGATAAAAAGGAGAAGGGTGAAGTTTATTTAAAAGGAGAAAAAATACATTATATATATATATATATATATATATATATATATAT
>NC_028648.1:55791030-55801020 GCF_001406875.1 Solanum pennellii | reverse complement strand
TATATATATATATGTATGTATATATATATATGTATATATATATATATATATATATATATATATATATGTGTGTGTATGTATGTATATATATATATAAAACTTTCTCTTATATTTAGATATAGATTAAAAGTAAAAACTTCAAAAGTGTATTTCATGGATAATTATTCGTTGGAAAAAGTTAAATAATAAAGAGAAAAATATTTAAATATACTGTCATTTTATAATTAAAATAAGATTAAAAAAGAGAGAGAACAAATAAATAAATAAATTTATCAAGAGTAGAAATTAAAGATGTGGAAGTTGTGAATGATTAGTTGGCATGTGAGGAGTGTTTGTTGTAAATGTTCATCAATTAATTAAATATTTATTTTTAATAACTTAGTGATTTATTTTTAATATAAAATGATTAATCTGAATAAGAAAACAAAAAAATGTAAATAGAGTTCCTAGGGAGGTGCCACGTCACCTAGTCTATGTTTCTCCTTTATATCGTATATATATGTATATACATATATGGAAAGTAGAGGAAGGGGAAAAATAAAAAAGTTACATTAGATCAAATAGATTTGAATAAAGATAAATAGACAAATCAAATTTCCTTTCTTATGCATCCAAAATATAACAAACATGAACTTGGATATTTAATTATCACATAACTTGAAAAGAGAAAAAACATTAACACAATTCCCATCAATACAATTAAAAAACTCAAACAATAAAACGTACTACTTGTTCAAACATTGTGCCATAACTATTATCTCTCTCTTTTATTTGCTATATCACCTGATTCTCACAAGAGATGAAAGTCGTTTAAGTAGATTGATTTCATAATGTAATAACCGATATAATATTCAAAGTTCACATAGTGTAATAGAAAAATTAATAAGATTCAAAAATTTTACATATTTTAAGAAAGTTGTTAAAAATGATTTTGTTGCTCAAAGTCATGAGATTAATTGAACCTAATAAAAAAAGTCATTGATCAAGAATCTATACTTAGCAATATAGTTATTGTCACGCCCCGAGTCTACACCTTGGACGTGGCCGACACCCAATGACCATTTCTGGCCTTGAGCGTACCCTTGGCCTGACTTACTTAGCTATGTGAAAAACTTAACACAAGATATAACCTCAACAAATAACTTTAACGAATGTAATTAGCCAAAGTGGCAACCGAAGTCTTAGTCAATTACAAGTGAAAGGAAATACTAAGAAAACTAATATCATCTGTCTATGAAGCCTCTAATATAAATATGGATGTTGGGATAGGACCCCCAATCATCCTAACAACTAAATGCTAAATAAATAACTAAAACTAAAGATATCTTTCAGAATGAAGGGAGGCTCACCAATTGACTCTGACCTGCTCACTGGATCAACAGTGCGCCAAATGCTGATACTAGTTACATGCGTTTGCATTATAATAAGATGCAGGCTGACTGACATCAATACATTGAATGTACGAGTATGTGAGTTAGAAATCTAAAACAAACTTAAGCTTGAAAGGAGTAAGAAGAGACACTTAGCTGGCTCTGTTTTATCATGAATAACTAACTACTCATTTCAAAATAAAACAATTTAAAGACAATGTGCAATATAAATAAAAACTAATGGAAAACTCTTAATGTACACAAGGATACAAATTATCTCTGAGATGTATGTAAAAATGCAAGTATCTGATGTATATGAAAATATGACAACTTCTGTGGGGATTCTTTGATCAACAACCATCACTAAAGAGATATGGTGATGATACAACGTTACTCGGTCAACGATACTCGACCATCCTAACCTTGCAAGGGTATAAGACATTAACTACCTAATGGATCCACTAGTATACTGTGAAAAGGGTTCATCTAAAAAGTATGACCCTCTTCTAGCCATGATGGATACATGATTTTTATGGTGACTTGAGGTAATATGAACTCTCATCCCCACATTGGTACTCAATACTACTCGAAAAAATTTACTAGCTTTTATATTTTAAAACATACTGATTTTGTCATTTGAGATTAGTGCTCAAAACTTAGATTTTATAGCTCTACTTGCTTCGTTTCATAAAGCTACTACTTCTGTCCGGAAATTAGCCCGAAGTCTCTTTACTTGTTTAAATGTGAAAACATTTCTAACTCTTAAGGATTACTTAGTCCCCTTATTACTTTTGAGAATGAACTCAACTCTATACTCTTGGTTAACATGTAACTTGAGCGTTAAAAGTTAAAATGTTTGTTAAAGACTCTTTGAAACTTTAGGAACTTACTTTGAACTTGCTTCTTAATTTTTTTTGACTTCGATATTAACTTTCATTATATTGGATTATGGATTCAAGGATCATGATCTCATGATTATGGATGATTTCATGATGTTTAGATGTACTTTAGAGTGTTGTAATAAACCAAGAAATGCGGGTACATAATTTAGAAATAGTACAAAAATATAGAGAATGGATGGGGTCTCTGGGTGACGATAGCACTTTGAGAGGCGCGGAGCGCCAGAGCATGACGGACATACTCTGGTCTGAGGCGCTCTAGCTGGGACGGCGCGCCATGGCTTGTATGACAGAGCCTTTCCTGAGGGATCTTTCCCCCAAAACATAGGATCACTAAAATTCTCAATGCCCAATAGTTTAGACTCATAAAAAAGCCTGGAAACACGAATAAAAATAGCTAAAAGCATATTACAATTCAATCAACAAGAGTTTAACAATTGTTCATGAAATATTCAATATTCATCATTCAATCTATTGAAAACTCTCTGAATTAAAAATATTGGTGTGTCGGTGAATGAACCCAACACGGAAAGATCTCACGTACCTGAATAGGGATTAACCCGATGAATTCCACTAGAATATCTTGGCGTTCTTAGTGAAATCTTACTCTTTCTCCCTTCTCCTTCTTTTCTTTTCTTTTCTCCCAAACCCTAGCCGTAAAAAGTATTTTTATAATCTAAACTAAAACTTTATTTTACGCCGATTAAACCCTTGAAACGAATTAGGAAATAGTAGGGTGAAAACACCAATTTACCCTTACTACAAATCCAGATTGGACATTCCTCAGTCCAACATCCCAATTTCCGGAAGGCATATCTCCCTCATAGGACATCAATATGAGGAACTTGATGGGGTTGGAAAGATCTTTTCAAGGGCTTTAAGCCATATAAAGAACTGACTCTAACTTATCATGGTCTAGAATTTATGGCCGTTTGCAAATGACCAAAACTCACTTTTTAAACTTCGAAAATTTTCCAGGTTTTTCCTATTCTTTTCAAAAATAAATATTCTTAGTTTCTTGGTTTAATCCTAGATATTTCGAGTTACGAGATGTTACAATATCTCCCCCTTGGTAACATTCATCTTCAAATGAGAATTCTTTCACTAAGCTAAGGATAGGAACATCATTTCAACACTTAACAAACAAAAACAAGTAATAACATGCTTACACAAAATCTTATAAAGTGCTAAGAAGAGAATTTAGTACCTGGATCTGCATTCTCTCCGGATTCAAAGAGATGTGGATATCTTTTCTTCATATCCTTCTCACCTTCCCAAGTTGCTTCTTTAACAATTGGTTTCCCCAAAGGACCTTGACTGATGCAACTTCCTTAGTTCTCAACTTGCGAACTTTACGATCTAAAATGTGATCTGGAATCTCTTTATAGGATAAGCTATCCTTAATCCCAACATTCTCAGTTGGAACAATCAATGAAGGATCACCCAATCACTTCTTCAACATAGAAATATGAAATACCGGATGAACCACTACTAACTCTTGGGGTAGCTTCAACTCATAAGCTACATTACCAACTCTTTTGGAGATTCTGTAAGCACCAATATACCAGGGACTAAGTTTATCCTTCTTACCAAACCTCATAACTCATGGGTGAAACTTTCAAATATACCCAATAATTTACCTCAAACTTTAACGGCCTTCCCCTAACATCTATGTAGGATTTTGGCGAATCTATTCCGTTTTCAATCTCTCTTGAATCACTTTCACCTTCTCTGTAGCTTGGTGAACTATATCTATCCCTATCAATCCTGCTTTACCAACTTCAAACCATCCAACTGGAAATGTACATCTTCTTCCATAAAGAGCTTCATATGGAGCCATTTAGATGCTCGAATGGTAACTATTGTTGTAAGCGAACTCAATGGGAGGTATTTGATCATCCCAATTCCCTTTTAAGTCAAACATACAAGCTCTCAACATGTATTCTAAATTCTGGATAGTACGCTCTACTTGTCCATTTGTCTGAGGATGAAAAGTATTGCTCAAGTTCACCTTCAAACCGAAACCACTCTGGAAAGATTTGTAGAATTGTGTAGTAAATTATGCACCTCTATATGAAATAATGGAAATCGGAACTCCATGAATTCTTACCATTTCTTGAAGGTACAACTTAAAACCTAGCATAATCCTCGACCGAATAGGTAGTGTTTACCGACAAAAAGTAGGCTGATTTTATCATTCTATTGACAATTACCCAAATCGAATCATGCTGCCTGCGAGACCTTGGAAAGCCTGTGCTGAAGTCCATATTAATCATCTCCTACTTTCGTTCCAGAAGTTTTATAGTCTGAGACAAACCTCCCGTCCTTTAGTGTTCTACCATCACTTGTTGGCAATTCGGGCACTTGGAAACAAACTCACCAATGCCCTTCTTCATACCTTCCCACCAATAAACTACTCTCAAATCGCGGTATATCTTTGTGGAATCCAAATGAATGGAATATCTTGAGCTATGAACTTTCTCCATGATTCTCTCTTGGATTCCATCAACCGTAGGTACACACAACCTACCTTGATACTTTAGCACACCATCTCCCTTTGTTCAAAATCTAATACTCTGTGCTTATGAACATTTGCCTTCAAGTCAACAAAAATTGATCTTTTTCTTGCTTCTCTTTCACCTCTCACACTAATGATGAGTCAGCCCCATCGGTCACCACCATTTCTCCTTCTGTGAAATCCATAAGTCTGACTCCAAAGCATCCTAGTTTGTACACATATTTAGCTAACTCCCTCTTTTCTTCTTCAACATGGGCGGTCTCCCGATGGATAACCTTCTTAAGGCATCAACAACCACATTATCCTTACCTGGATGCTAAAGAATACTCATGTAATAATCTTTGAGTAATTCTAACCACCTTCTCTGTATGAATTTTATCTCCTTCCGAGTGAATACAGATTGGATGCTCTTGTGATCAGTGAATATATCAACATGAACACCATATAAGTAGTGACGCCATATCTTAAAGGTGAAAACTATAGAAGCCGATTCCAAGTTATGAGTTGGGTAATTCTTATCATAAACCTTTAACTGTATGGAGGCATAAGCTATAACCTTGCCGTTATTTATTAGCACACAACCCAAACCAACTCTCAATGTGTCAAAGTATACCATAAAACCTTTAGTACCCTCTGGTAAGGTCAAAACAGGAGCAGTAGTCAATCTCATTTTCAATTCCTGAAAGCTTTTCTCACAAGCTTTAGACCATTGAAACTTGATTGACTTCTGAGTTAGCTTGGTCAAAGGAGACGAGATAGATGAAATCCCTTCAAAAAATCTCTTATGATAGCCAGTCAAACCCAAGAAACTCCTTATATTAATTGGATATGTGAGTCTACACCAACTCTAAATTGCTTCTATCTTTTGGGTATTAACTCCAATCCCATCTCCAAAAATGACGTGGCCCAAGAATGCCACAAACTTAAGCCAAAACTCACACTTGTAGAACTTGGTATGTAATTCCTTATCTTTCAAAGTCTATAGAACAATCATGAGGTGGCTAGCATAATCTTCTTCGTTCCTTTAAATAACTGAGTATGTCATCAATGAAGACGATGACAAATATATCTAAATAAGGTTTGAAGACTTTGTTCATACGATCCATGAATGTTGCGGGCGCATTGGTCAAACCAAAGGACATAACAAAAAACTCATAATGCCCATATATGGTTCTAAAAGCTGTCTTTGGAATATCATATTCCCTAACTTTCAATTGATGGTAGCCTGATCTGAGATCAATTTTCGAGAAGCAAGAATGACCTTGAAGCTGGTCGAAAAGATCATCTATCTTTGGAAGAGGATATCTAATCTTGATGGTCACCTTATTCAATTGGCGGTAGTCTATACACATCCTAAGGGAACCATTCTTTTTCCTTACAAATAAGATCGGAGCGCCTCAAGGTGAGTCACTTGGTCAAATGAAGCCTTTATCGAACAAATCTTTCAATTGTTCCTTTAGCTCCTTTAACTCTGATGGTGCCATTATGTACGACGGAATAGAGATAGGAAGAGTATCTGTAATGAAATCTGTGCCATATTCTATCTCTCTCTCAGCAGGGACTCCAGGTAGATCATCAGGAAAAACTTCTGGGAACTCTTGTACTATAGGAACTAACTGAAAGGAAGATACCTCAGCACTTGAGTCATTATCTCGGACTAAGTGATAGATACACCCCTTTGAAAGTAACTTTCTTTCCTTAAGGTACGAAATGAAATGACCCTTAGGAAATGCTTGACTACTACTCCACTCTATGATTGGCTCATAAGGAATCTGGAACTTGATAACTCGAGTTCTACAATATATTGCTGCATAACAGGCATGGAACCAGTCCATACCTAGAATGACATCAAAATCTACCATGTCTAACTCTACAAGATCAGCCATGGTGTTCTTGTGATTGATAGTGATAGGACAATCACGATAGAATTTTTTCGCTAGAATAGACTCTCCAACAGAGGTAGATGCACATAAAGGTTTACAAAGTTTTTCAAGAAAAATCTCAAACTGATTTGCAATATAGGTGTTCCAAAAGATAAACTTTCTCTTGGGCCTAAAAAATAAACGTCAAAAGTAAATACTTTTATCTTACCCATGACAACATCTGGCGAGTTCTCTTGCCCTTGGTGACTAGTGATTGCATAGAGATAGTTTGCCCCTCCGCCAGTACTAGAAATGGCTACGCTCGGTGCAGCCCTGTTTGTGCTAGACTTGAACCACTCTTCTATTGACCAGATTTGTTCCCTGTCTTAGCTTTCTTGTACCTGTACTCCTCTCTATACCTCAACTTTTCTTCTTCAACTTGTTGCTCATAGACCATTAACCATAAAATGACCATGTTCCCAATCAACATTGCAACCTTAATTTCTTTGCTTGAAGCACGACCCGAACCGACAACAAACAAACTCATTTTGTTTCTCATATCCTTACCCATCTTCGGAGCATAGCGAGACATTTGGGTGAAATTTAGAACATAATCATGAACGCTAAAGGAATCTTGTTTTAGAGTAAGAAACTCATGTACCTTCGCCTCCTTCAGTTCTCAGTGAAAGAACTGACAAAAAAATCCTTTTCGAAACAAGCCTTACTTGGAGCTGGGGCATCCTCATATCTGCCCACCTTACACTTATCGAACAAAGTCCTAGAAACATTATTGAGTTGATATGCACCTAGTTCAACCCTTTCAGTATCAACCACATGCATCATGTCAAACACCTTCTTCAACTTTTCCACAATTTTTCGGATCCTCAGTGGTGTAAGACCCCCAAAATGAGTTAGGGTGTCTAGATCCTAACATGTTCGTCTTAAGGTTTTAATGTCCTAAAATGACTTATAATATTGTATTGAGGCAGTATGTAAAGTTTGAGGTGATTTGGAAGTCAAATGTCAAGGGACGACCAAGACGTTCGACAACTAGTCACCTATGTGTCTCATGTGTCTATGCGTGTTTACATATTGTATTTCATGAGCTTATGAAGTATTAAAATTATTTAAAATATGGTTTTAGATTTTATATGGATTTTCGTGAAGTTTGTAGGTCAAACGTCAAAGACGTTCAAAAGTTAGCCCTTAAGATGCTCAGGTGTGTCTTGATGGGGCCTAACCTATTTGGATGTGTTACGTGTATTTGTTTTGGGTGATGCTGATGTGGGAGGTCTAAAACTTCTTAAGGTTTATATTTACATTGGAAACGTCTAGGTACGACTTCTAATGGGCCCCACAAAAGGGCACACAAGAAGGAACCAAGTCTGTCGAGACAATGCCTTGGCAGTATCAATCGATGAGCCAAACGACGCCCAGTTGGTTGACCAACAGACCTTTGTTGGGGTCTCGTAGATGGAAAATTATCCTGGGAAAGGATCATCCAATGAACAGTCGAAGGTCCAATCGATGGAAGCCACAGACGGCTCACCAATGGACCTACTGTCCGTCGATGGTGGCCTGCAATTGTTACCTTGCACACTGTTTTATTAAGTAGTGAATGGGAAATTTACCCCAAGTCCTAACCTGAATATAATTGATTAAATTTCCTATATTTGGGTGTATATAAGGGATCAAACACATGAACAACCCATTCCCAATCCCTTCTATACGAAATAAGCCTTTCCATCCAAAAATCTTCTTCCTAGAAACCTCCATTGGTGGCGAAGCTCAAGAAGAGCTTGAAGCATGGATCATATGGTTTCTTCATCAAGTTTTAGGGGTTTTAAACTATATAAAGATATGTTTATCCTTCATCTCTGAGTAAACTATAATTTGGAGAGTTCTTCTCAAAGATTTCAAAGAGAAAATATAATCAAAGTTCTTCTTCATCAATATATCCATGGGTTCTTTCTCAAAAAGTTTTAAATGGTTAAATCACGATTAATTGATGTTAATGGATTGGTTATAACGTTATCTTAATACAATTTCATGATGAACCCATTTTCCCTCCCTAAATCGATTTAGTCATTGCATGGGCTTTGTGATTATGGCTTGTTAATGGCTTAATTGTGATTCTCTTACGTTGAATTGCTTATACCGACTGTTATTTACGTGAATTAATGTTGAATTGATGATGATGGATCCATGTGGATCAATGTATGAAGGTCAATGTGGTCACTGTAATATGGGTTCTTAAATGTATAAAAGTGGAATTTCGATCATGTTAAGTTGTTTGTATCTACTGTTTTATATTGATATTATGTTTGAATTATGGATATAAATCTCGTATCATCAAAGTAAAGAAGGTTTATATCAATTGATCAAGGTTCTTCTGATCTATCAAATGGTAACTTGTGATCTTGACATTAGGCTGGTTGTCTTGTATCTCAATTTCATGGTAATTGGTTCATGATTATGGCCTTGAAGGAAAATTTATAAATATATGAGTGTGTGGTTAGGATGATTACACTATGTGAAGCTTATGCCTACTTTCCTATTCTAGTTGTGATTTAGGTCGCATGGATATTGTAGAAGCATGTGTATATCTATGTTAGGGTAAAGTGTAGGTGCTGCATTGATGAGTTAAAATGTTTAATAATCCCTTACATATGTACTCCTATATAAATGCATTAATAACACAAGTTAGGAGTCTTAAGTGTAATTTTAAGGTGACTTGTCTCCTATGCTATTGTGTGTTGTGTGGTCTATACTTGAAAGAATATTATGGTCTAAGAGGGTGGCTGCCTCAATGTGTTGTTGATAGCCATCATGTGATCATGTTGACCAATGTACACACACACTCAATTTACATGTATGTTACAAGTAGTATAAGTCACGGTGTTATAATGAAGGTATTAATAATATTCACTAGTGTCTACTACTATGCATGTTAAGATGATGTTTATGAATGTTGATATGTGTTTCCTTAGCTAGGATGACTTGATAGGGGTATTTGTCACGACCCAAAACGAGTCGTGAGTGGCACCCACACTTATCCTACTATGTGAGCGAACCAACCGATCTAAACCCCAACATTTCAACCATAATAAAACAGAATATAATACGGAAGACTTAAAACTCATTAACGGAATCAATTAATAACTTCTAAAATTTAATACTTATCATCCCCAAAATCTGGAAGTCATCACCACAAGAACATCTATCCTCAAATTACTAAATCTAAGAATATCTAGGAAGCTAAAATAAATAAACAGCTAGTCCATGCCGGAACTTCAAGGCATCAAGACATGAAGAAGAAGATCCAGTCCAAGCTAGAAGCA
>NC_028648.1:55784170-55788487 GCF_001406875.1 Solanum pennellii | reverse complement strand
ACCTCCCCTACTCGCTTAAGTACTTCAAATGGTCCAATATACCTTGGGCTTAACTTACCTCTTTTATCAAACCGCATCACACCCTTCATTGGTGAAACCTTCAGCAAAACTTGTTCACCCTCCATGAACTCCAAGTCTCTCACCTTTCGATCTGCATATTCGTTCTGCCTACTCTGAGCTGCTAAAAACTTTTCTTGAATAGATTTCACTTTCTCTAGTGAATCCCTCAAAAGATCAGTACCCCAGGGCCTCACCTCGAATGCATCAAACCAACCAATGGGAGACCTACATCTCCTCCCATACAATGCTTCGAATGGGGCCATATCAATACTTGAGTGATAGCTATTATTGTATGAGAACTCTGCTAAGGGTAAGAAGTTATCCCAATGATCACCAAATTCTATCACACATGCACGAAGCATATCTTCCAATACCTGAATTGTTCGCTCAAACTGACCATCGGTCTGAGGGTGAAATGCAGTACTAAGGTCCAACCTAGTACCTAATTCAGCATGCAATGTTCTCCAAAACTTAGAAGTAAACTGCGTACCTCTATCTGATATGATGGAGAGCGGAACTCCATGCAACCGAACAATCTCTGAGATGTAAAGTTTGGCTAACTTCTCTGCATTGTAAGTCACCTTGACCGGAATGAAGTGAGCAGACTTAGTTAACCTATCCACAATTACCCAAATGGAATCAAACTTACCCAATGTCTTTGGAAGACCAACCACGAAGTCCATTGCAATCCTTTCCCACTTCCACTCGGGAATGGGCATTCTCTGAAGTGTTCCTCCGGGCCTCTGGTGTTCATACTTTACTTATTGACAATTTGGACATTTGGCAACAAAATCAACAATGTCGCGCTTCATTCTACTCCACCAAAAGTGTTGCTTTAGGTCACGATACATCTTGGTTGCACCAGGGTGTATAGAATACCTTGAACTATGAGCCTCTGTCAGAATAGTGTTGATCAAATCATCAACACGGGGTACACATACCCTTCCCTTGATTCTCAAAACACCTTCCTCATCGATTGTTGCTTCTTTAGCCTCTCCTCGCAACACTTTATCTCGGATCCGGATCAATTTCTCATCATTAAACTGTTTTCCCTTGATCTTGTCAAGAAAAGAAGATCTCGCCTCCACACTGGCCAAAAATCCTCCCTTCTCATTTACTTCCAATCTCATAAGGTCATTAGCCAGAGTCTGAACCTCTCTAGCCAATGGGCGTCTAGAAGCTTGTAAGTGAGCTAGACTACCCATGCTCCCTGCTTTTCTACTTAAGGCGTCTGCCACCACATTAGCCTTTCCTGGGTGATACAAGATGGTGACATCGTAATCCTTCAGTAGTTCCATCCATCTCCTCTGTCTCAAATTCAAATCTTTCTGAGTAAAGACATACTGTAGGCTACGATGATCCGTATAGACTTCACACTTAACCCCATATAGATAGTGTCTCCATTGCTTTAATGCAAACACTACCGCAGCCAACTCCAAATCGTGGGTCGGATAATTACGTTCATGCACCTTTAATTGCCTCGAAGCATACGCAATTACGTTCTTCTCTTGCATTAGCACTGCACCCAAACCAGAATAGGATGCATCACAATACACAATGAAGTTCTTACCCTCTACTGGCAAGGTAAGGATAGGTGCGGTAGTCAGCAAGGTCTTGAGTTTCTGAAAGCTTTCCTCACATTCATCCGACCATACAAATGGAACATTCTGCTTAGTCAAGTTCGTCAATTGGGAAGCAATGGAAGAGAATCCCTTGACAAATCGACGGTAGTAACTGGCTAAACCAACAAAGCTTCTTATTTCTGACACATTAGTAGGTCTTACCCAATTCTTCACTACTTCGATCTTAGAAGGATCCACCATCACCCCATCCTTAGAAACCACGTGCCCCAAGAAGGACACTGAATCTAGCCAAAACTCACACTTGGAGAATTTGGCATAAAGCTTTTTCTCCCTCAACATTTCCAACACAATTCTCAAATGCTCCTCATGTTCCTTCTTACTCTTGGAGTATATCAGTATATCATCAATAAATACGATCACAAAGAGATCCAGATATGGCTTAAAAATCCCGTTCATCAAGCTCATGAAAGCAGCAGGGGCATTCGTTAGTCCAAAGGACATTACCAAGAATTCATAATGCCCATACCTGGTTCGAAAAGCAGTCTTTGGCACATCTGCTGCCCGTATTTTCAATTGATGATAACCAGACCTCAAGTCAATCTTAGAGAAGACACAAGCACCTTGTAACTGATCGAACAAATCATCAATGCGAGGAAGAGGATACCTGTTCTTAACAGTTACTTTATTTAGTTGCCGGTAATCTATGCACATCCGAAGACTCCCATCTTTCTTCTTCACAAACAAAACAGGAGCACCCCAAGGGGATGCACTCGGTCTAATAAAGCCTTTCCCTAACAATTCTTGAAGTTGGGCTTTTAACTCCCTTAACTCTGCTGGAGCCATTCTATAAGGGGGTATGGAAATGGGACGAGTACCCGGCTCCAAATCAATGCAAAAGTCAATATCCCTGTCCGGTGGCATACCAGGAAGGTCTGCAGGGAACACATCCAGAAACTCACGAACTACCGAAACCGACTCAATCGAAGGTACTTGGGTAGTATCATCCCTGAGGTGTGCCAAGAACGCTAAACACCCTTTACTAACCATTTTCTTAGCACGAAGAAAGGAGATGATACGAACTGGAGTGGAAGTGTAGTCACCCTCCCACACTAACGGATCTGTCCCAGGCTTGGCCAACGTTACAGTTTTAGCATTACAATCTAAGATTGCAAAATTTGGAGAAAGCCAAGTCATACCCAGAATTACATCGAAATCAACCATTTCTAAGATAACCAAGTCTACACGAGTATTGCTACCCATAAAAGTCACCAGACAAGACCTATATACCTTTTCGACTATCACAGACTCACCCACCGGAGTAGAAACACGAATAGGCATGTCAAGCAATTCACAATGTAAATTAAGACCAGTAGCAAATGAGGAAGATACATATGAAAATGTGGAGCCAGGATCAAATAATACAGAAGCCATGCAATCACAAACCAAAAGATTACCTGTGATAACCGCATCTGATGTCTCCGCTTCCGACCGCCCAGGGAAAGAGTAACAATGGGCCCTATCGCCTGTCTGCCCATTGCCCCTACCATGTTGCGCTGCATTAGTCCCCATTTGCCCGTCACCCCGGCCGTTTTGGTGACCACCATTACCTCGGCCACCACGTCCTCCAGGATGGCGGCCTCTCCCATGACCACCTCTACCTCTGACTATTGGGGGTCTGTAACTCTGTTTTGGACAAAACCTCCTAATATGTCCGATCTCTCCACATCCATAACACTCTCTGGATTCAAGCATAGGTCTCTGTGAGAACGACGAAGTCTGGGGATTACTTCCAGACTCAGAGAAATGTTGACCGGTCTGCGGTGGACCCCCAGCTACAGCCTGCAGTGAAGACTGAATAGGTCGGGCTGGATAACCTCCTGAACTCTGCCCTCTGGAGTAAGAACCACTAAACTCGCCTCCCTTACGAAACTTCTTAGTTGTTGATGCCATGGTGAAGTCTTCTGGCTTCACTCCCTCTACCTCTATCACAAAGTCTACCACTTCCTGAAAGGATTTTGCCGTAGCAGCTACCTGTAAGGCTGGAATCCGCAAATCTAACCTCAACCCTTTCACAAAACGGCGAATCCGCTCTTGTGGACTGAAGCAAAGCTGGGTGGCATACCTGGATAATGCACGAAACTTAGCCTCATATGCAGTGACCGTCATCCTGCCTTGCTCTAGGCTCAGGAACTCATCTCCCCTCCTATCCCTCAAAGACCGGGGTATATACTTCTCCATAACTAAGCTAGAGAATGACGCCCAAGTCATAGGTGGTGCCTGTGCTGGTTGACACTCAACATATGACCGCCACCACATTTTGGCGTTCCCCTGAAACAGATAGGTTACAAACTCAACGCCAAATCGTTCCACTATGCGCATTTTATGTAGTAACTCATGACAATCAACCAGAAAATCGTAGGCATCCTCAGATTCAGCACCCTTGAATACTGGAGGTTTCAATATCAAGAACTTACTGAAAAAGTTCATGCTGATCACTTGTCATTATAGGCCCTGTAGTGAAACGAGGAAACGTGCCTATTTCCAATGAGGCATCCATGCGAGGGGCCACAGCAGCTGCCTGTTGTACTTCCGGAACCTGAGGTGCTGGTGCAGAAAGCACTGGAAGTGTCTGGCCTTGATCAGATAACCCGCTAAGATAAGCAAGAACCTGATT
>NC_028648.1:55775572-55783355 GCF_001406875.1 Solanum pennellii | reverse complement strand
GGTGTCGGAACGTGACACTCCGATCCCCTAATACTACGTGTCGGTTCGTGACACCCGATCCATTAACCTCATTCTTTTAGTTCATCAAGTCTTCTTTTATGCCAAGACATCATCATTAACAAGAGGTTTTAAGGTTTAAGATTCAACAGCCTCACCATGCTAATTCATTACAATTATATAATCACATTATGCATGCACACAATTAAGCATATAGGAGACTTTACAATACTACCCAATACATATCATTTGCTATTAAGAGTTTACTATGAAATAGCATAAACCATAACCTACCTGCACCGAAGAATTCGTGATCACGCAAGCTACTCCTCAAAATATTTGCTTTCCTCTTCGTTCTCTCTTCTCTCGCTCGTTTCTCCCTCTCTCTCTGTTCTTTATATTTTTCTTATTCAAACCCTTTTTCTTTTACCCTAATTGTCCTATAATTAAGTATAAAAGATGATAAAAATAACCCACTATTTATTTCAAGGTTATCTTCTTTAACCCCCAAGTAATTGAATTATTAACATTAATCCACTAACTTTATAATTATAAGCATGAATAGTCCAAAACGCCCCTTTAAAAACCTTAACAGAAATCCGACACAGTCAGGGTTACGCAGTCTGTGACGGTCCGTCACGACTGTGATGGTCCGTCCTGCATGTTCGTCACAAAGTTCAGAGAGTTAATTCTGTGGGGAGATTTGTGACGGTCCGTCGTGCCAACAACGGTCCGTCCTGCTATTCCGTCGTGAAGTTTAGAGAGTCGATCTCAGTACCCAAATTTTCAGATTCTAAGTGTTTTGGAACGAGACCCCCTCGACGGTCCATCGTGACCATGACGGTTCGTCGTGGGATCCGTCGACTTAGACAGTTATTACCAGAATAAACTCTACTGCTCAAAACGACTAAACAGGTCGTTACAGTATTAGTATGGGCAAGGGTATGAGACCTTTTCTATATACTGCACATGTGTGCCTAGAGAGGATAGTTTCTTGTTTTGGTTTCTATGTACATGAAAATGTATGAATGTGCATAGTGTCTTAGTTTGTTTATATGAAAGGATAACTCATATTGTTATACCTATAGACTTATGCTTTGATGTATGAACATGTGTGACCTTAATGTGTTAAGGGTTTGCTCACATATATGTATACACACACATGAATGATGATCTAGTCAATAGAGGAACCTTGAAAGGTGTGTTCAAGTGTATCGTAAAGTAGATAGTGCTAATGATATATGTTATGTCGATGTGAAAGGATTTCTCACATGATTTAGGTTGATGAACTTTCATCTATGACCTATGATCTAAGCATATGAGGGGATGACTCTCCTAAGCCTATATTTTATAAAGTAATGTAATAATGGCTTTTCAATAAAGGGAGATGATGAATTCCTATAGAGGAAGAATTACCCTATAATCCTACAAAGGGTGTTGACTCCCCAAAGAGGGATACTCATCCAATGGATTCCCATGAGAGGAGGCCCCATTTTCCAAGTGGCATGTAGAGGGATCATACCTATCTCTTAGTTCCATAAACTATGGTTTCCACATAGGATCTTGCAAGTGATATCACCTAATATGCTAGTATGATACTCATGTCTTACCTTGGCAAGTAAGATTCCCTCTTTTGGGTGTGAAGGGACAACAACAAATTCCATGTTTAGCACCCAAGGTCTTAGTGTCGGTTAAGGCTATAGTTTCCTCAAAGTAAAATAGACAATGTAAGTAAATGAATAGGATACTAACTAGGAGGACTTAAGGAAGGTTACTTAGGGTAGCTAGAAGTAATGAACCTATCCAGACATTGCGCAAGTAGCTCCTTAGGATGTCCTAGGAAGGTGACCTAATGTGTATGTTTATGAGTATGTCTTTATGCATGACTTGGTAGTATTGGTGTACTTGTTGTGATAAAGATGTGCATGGTATGAGTCTACGTAATGTGGTCATATTCTTTTATGCACTATGTGAGTCTTAATGACTATATGATGAAGATTGTTAAGATGAATGGAGTTGTCCTTATGTGTTATGTTGAGGTACGCATTGAAGGCTAAAGTTTGTGGTCTCATGAAGGGTTTACTAAGAATGTATGGGATTATGGGGCTTCAGATGTTCATTGTACTAGTGGACTAATATTGGGGTCATGAACAAGGTTTAATAATGATGTGTGTGAAGTGAAGCCATTATATGTGTAAAGTGGATGTGGCTTACTGTAATGTTTCTATGGTTTTGACTTAAATATGTCTTTGATGTGCTATCGTTCTATGATGATATGTGATGACTTATGTAGATTGTATTTATGCTTTCTTTGTGACCTTAAGGTGGTGCATTGCACCAAGTATCATTAGAGGGTTACTTGGGAGGTTAATTAATAAAAGCGAAGATAGTTCACTATTAAGGGAAATTTGCTTACTGTAATATTACTTGAAAATGTCATAAGTACTATATGTGATGTCATGAAATGTTTAGAATTTGAATACGTTTATATGAAGTATATGAATGATATAAATGCTATTGTATAAATGCTTTATGAAGATTTAGTGAAAAAGGCATGAAGTATGATTTCAAGAAAATATCCCTTTTAAGTGCATGTTTTTGCATGGTTACAATACTTAGTGCATTCTTGTAATAATTCCATTCTTCTCTACTTTTTTCACAAAGTGTAGGTTATGGATTCTTAGAGGATTCCTATATGATTAAGGAGCTTGATATGTGATCCCCAAGCTCAAGGAAAGTAATCCATAAGTTCGAGGATTTCCTATGTTAAGTTTTTACTGTAAAATGCATAAATTTTTGCACTTATGTTTTATGTGTTAAGGTCCGTGTCCCTAATGTAATCTAATGTTGTTGAGTCTAAGATGGCGAAGAGACTTAGGTTCTAACTATGTATTATGACTTATATTTTATATATACGAAGTGATGTTTCTAGCATATGAAGTGCTTGAAAAGTTTAAATTTTCCACTAAATTTACTATGACAATGCGATGAATGATAACTATGGGCTCTTATAAGACCTCCGAGAATTCAAGTACAACATGTTACTTCTAGGGAGGTTCCCGGAATGTGACAAACGTGGTATCAGAGCATGAGGTTTTTTTAAAAGTGGTTTAGAATCCATGAAGTCTCATATTGACACGTCTAGTAGAGTCTTGTATCATTGGTGGTGAGTTGCGACACATCAAATGTTACTAGAGGCTATAGGATGATAGAGTTTCCCTTCTTCATCATTCTCATATCGTGTCATAGAACTTAACTCTATAAGATTTCTCTCTTATGTTTTCTTGTCCGATGGTCTTTTAGATGTGATTGCTTGGATGAGATTGTTCTCTATGATTGAGGGAGAAAAGGTGAGTTTAAATGCTTATCTTGGTTTTATGGTTTGAATGAGTATGTGTGAAAGTGAATTTTGGCATGTTTTGATGATGTGATGCCAATTATGGCTATATATCAAATCTATGTGAAATAACATGTTATATTGAGAAATGTATGTCATGACATAGTTAAAGCATGTTAGAAGATATTAGGGTTAAAATGAGTCTCTTTGAAATAATGTGTTATTATATGGTTTTGCATGCTGGTAGCCTAATACTATGATTTAACTTGGAATACTTAATGACTACCTAGGAAGCATGCTACTCTAAGAATATGTGCTTAAAAGTTCTCAATGTTTCCCTTGTATATATGTGGTCCTTGATAAGTTGCCTAGTATGGATTGGAGTCCTTTGTATAGGCTTGATCCTAGGTGTCATGATAGTATGCTTGTCTTGGCAAAGTTTGGTACCCCATATTGTCATGCTTTTCCTATGAATTGCCTAAATGTTGCATTTTTGGAATTTTGAAGCATGTTCACTGTAATGCTAGGCAGCTTAGTGTAAGATTTTTGGGAAATCAACTAAATTGTCCTTTGATTGGAAGTTGTTGAACTGTGTATAAAGTTGATGTATATGAACATAATAATGAATGTAAAAAAGATATTTGCTATTTGTAATAAAGAATAATAGCCTTATGGAATGATGATTCATAGATTTGTTTCTAACTTCTTATTGTGTTGTGAGTCCCTTGATGTCGTGGAATTGTGTTTCCCTTATAATTAAGGGTAGTATTCTTATGTTTGTAGGGTGATGATGTGGGTTTGATTGACCTAGAAGTTACCTTACTTTGATGGTGAAAGAAAAGAAAGAGTCATTAAGGCTAAGTCTCCTCTATTATGTCCCCTAATGATGTATAACCTTGGCGTTGTTGTATTGTAAAAAATCCCTATGTAGTTGAATGACATGACCTAAATTAATAATTAGGGGATAATTTGCCTAAAATGATAAGGTTTATAATACCTTGGTGTTCCTATGTTCACTTACTGTAAACTCCTTCTAAAGTAGTAATTACTTTTAAGTGATGAAAATGAAAGTTGTTAAGCTAAGCTCCTCTTAAAGTTGGGTTTACCCTAAGTGGGGGATGGTGATGGAGTTGTAAGGTTGTAGAGATTTTCTACCTTGTCCTTCTATTTTACTTGATCTTGAAACTAATGAATTATTAGTAAGCTCGTTTATTATAGAAGTCTTGTATCAAATATGAATTGCATGAACTTTATATGTTTGGTATGTATTTATTGATATTACCTTAAAAATATTCTGAAGATTCCAAGGTGCATGAAAGAAAGTTTTTGATAAAATTCATGTTTTCTCATCTTGACTTGCATTTTGATATACTAATTGTGAATTTGACTTCATGAGATAAGATAAGAAACAAGGTTGTAATCACTTGTGAGATGTAATGTTTATCCTTATAATGGAAAGATGAGTCTTTTTAAAATGAAAAGTGTAAAGTCTCTTGAAAAATATGTGACTTTTATAATTTGGAAAGCACGATTGTAGGCTCACTCTTGAAAAGTGAAAGCATGTTTAGCAAAGTTTTCATGTGTGTCCCTATGATTTGTATTGTTTTTCCCAAATGATGCTTACTGTGAAGGTTATTGCTATGTTAGAAATTGACATTTTGTGAAATTACTTCCTAATTGTTGTGATGTGCGTGGTGTGACTTACCATTTGGATTTCACTAGGTAGGAAACATGAGCATCCCTTGGTTTAAAAGTTGAGAATTTCTCATTTTAAAAAGAAATTGACCTTGTACTTTACTTAGGTGTGAACTCATGATACATGTAAGTGTGTTGAGGAGAAGGACGTTCCTCCATGGACACCACTAAACATGGTATGGTTGAGTATGACCTTCATGGCACTGGGTCTAACTAATGGATATTTTTGTGGATTCAATTAACTCAAGTCTATGTGCATTGAAGTATGAGTGCCTAATTGTTTCTTGAGAGTTTTTGAAATCTACAAAGTGTGACTTAAAGAAGAGTTGCAAGATGAGCTTTTAACGAATGGAAGAGTAATGACCATGTTATGATTAGGAGAAGGATGTTCCTCCTATGAACATGATAAGAGACTTTATGTTTGATGCATTAAAGAGTGAGTGAATGGAAGTTTTTCTTACTTTTGTGCATTGAATTCTATGTGATGATGTTATAAATGTGATGAACTGCTCTATGATGTATTAAAGTAAAGTCCTTGTTGTGATTAAAGTATTCTAAGTATCATTCGAGGACGAATGTTCCCAAGTGGAGGATATTGTAAGACCCCCAAAATGAGTTAGGGTGTCTAGAAACTAACATGTTCGTCTTAAGTTTTTAAGGTCCTAAAATGACTTATAATATGGTATTGAGTAAATATATAAAGTTTGAGGTGATTTGGAAGTCAAACGTCAAGGGACGACCAAGACGTTCGATAACTAGTCACCTATGTGTCTCATGTGTCTATGCGTGTTTACATATTGTATTTCATGAGATTTTGAAGTCATAAAATGAGTTAAAATGATGTTTATATACAGTATATGGAGTTTTGTGAAGTTTGGAGGTCAAACGTCCAAGAACGTCAAAGACGTTCAAAAGTTAGCCCTGAAGACGCAACAAGTGTGTCTTGATGGGGCTAGCCTGTTTGGACGTGTTACGCATATTTGTTTTGGGTGATGCTGATGTGGGAGGTCTAAAACTTCTTAAGGTTTGTATTTAATTTGGAAACGTCCGGGTACGACCGCAAAAGGGCCCACAAGAAGGACCCAAGTCTGTCGGGACACTGCCTTGGCAGTGTCAATCAACAAACCAAATGACGCCCAGTTTGTTGACCAACAGACCATTGGTAGGGTCTCGTCGATGGACACTTATCCTGGGCAAGGATCAGCCAAAGAACAGGCAAAGGTCCAATCGACGGAAGCCACAGACGACCCGTCGATGGACCAACTGTCCGTCGATGGTGGCCTGCAACTGTTGCCTTGCACACTGTTTTATTAAGGGGTGGATAGGAAATTCACCCCCACGTCCTAACCTGACTCTAATATATTAATTTACCTATATTTTGGTGTATATAAGGGATCAACCACGTGAACAACCCAGTTCCCAATCCCTTCTACACGAAATAAACCTTTCCTTCCAAAAATCTTCTCCCTAGAAACCTGGCGAAGCTCAAGAACATCTTGGAGCATGGATTCCTATGGTTTCTTCATAAAGTTTTAGAGGTTTTCAACTAGATAATTGCATGGTGATCCTTTATCTCTAAGTAACCTTTCACTTGGAGAGTTCTTCTCAATGATTTCAAAGAGAAAATATAATCAAAGTTCTTCTTCTTCAATCTATCCATGGGTTCTTTCTCAAAACATTTTAAATGTGTAAATCATGATGAATTTATTTTAATGGATTTGTTATAACATGATTTTTAATCCAATTGCATGATGAACCCATGTCCCTCTCTAGATCGATTGAGTCCTTGCATGGGCTATGTGATCATGGCTTGTTAATGGTTTAATTGTGATTCTCTTACGTTTAATTGCTTATAATATTATTTACGTGAATTAATGCTGAATTGATGATGAAGGATCCATGTGGATCAATGTCTGAAGGTTTGAACATGCCTAGCCTAGTTATCAATGTGATCACTGTAATGTGGGTTCTTAATTGTTTTAAAGTGGAATTTCGATCATGTTATGTTGTTTGTATCTACTCTTTTAGTTTATATTATGTTTGAATTATGGATATGAATCTCGTATGATCAAAGTAAAGAAGGATTATATGAATTGATCTAGGTTCTTCTAATTTATCAAATGGTAACTTGTGATCTTGATGTTAGGTTGGTTTTCTTGTATCTCAATTTCTTGGTAATTGTTTTATGATGTTGTATAGGGTAAATTGTATCTTAAATACTGCACATAATAGGTTATAATGATGAATTATGTGTTGGTATCCAATGTGGATTGATGCTTGAAGATTTGAACCCTAATTTCTCTCTATTGTAATTCCATGATTGTTCACTGTAATCTTTCCCTTTTGTCAAATTGTAGTAGGATTTCGTCTAAGCCATGGTATATTTAACTAGTGATTTTTGGTGTATTATTGATTAATTATGAGCATGACTAATGGAAAATAAAAGTGAGAAACAATTCATAAAAGATCAACTTCACTTCACATTCTATAAATTGATAATGCCATGAACATAATGTGATCTAAATGTTAGGGTAGATAAAGCATGATTTCGTTAAAGTAATGATAGTTTTATCTACTTCCCTATATATGAATTGTTGATAAATACGGTTTATTGATCAATGATGATCAAAGGGTGAGAAATTGTTAAGAATGCTTATCTCCTCTACTTTTCTATATTAATGTAGATGATGAAGCCTTGTATGGCATTGTGTGCTATGGTCCACTTATGGTGGCGCTGTTTACTTATATATATAT